>NC_030814.1:74659847-74962877 GCF_001704415.2 Capra hircus
AAAGAAATGGAGCAGCCTTGATAATCAACAAAAGAGTCCAACAATACAGTACTTGGGTTCAACCTCAAAAACAACAGAAGGATCTCGGTTGTTTCCAAGCAAACAATTCAGTATCACTGTAATCCAAGTCTACACCCCAACCACTAAAGCTGAAGAAGCTGAAGTTGAATGGTTCCATGAAGACCTACCAGATCTTCTACTACTAACACTAAAAAAAGATGTCCTTTCCATCATAAAGGACTGGAATGCATAAGTAGGAAGTCAAGAGATACCTAGAGTAACAGGCAAGTTTGGCCTTGGATTACAAAATGAAACATGGCAAAGGCTAATGGAGTTTTCTGCCAAGAGAATGCATGGGTCATAGAACATGGTCTTCCAACAAAGATGACTCTGCACATGGATATCACAAGATGGCCAATACCAAAATCAGATTGATTGTATTATTTGCAGCAGAAGATGGAGAAGCTCTACGCAGTCAGCAAAAACATGGCCAGGAGCTGACTGTGGCTCAGATCATGAACTCATTGCAAAAATGAGACTTAAATGGAAGAAAGCAGGGAAAACCACTAGGCCATTCAGGTATGACCTAAATCAAATCCCTTACGATTATACAGTGGAAGTGACAAACAGATTCAAGGGATTAGACCTGATAGAATGTCTGAAGAATGATGGACTTGGAAGTTTGTAACACTGTGCAGGAGGTGGTGATCAAAACCATCCCCAAGAAAAAGAAATGCAAAAACACAAAATGGTTATCTGAGGAGGCCTTACAAAAGCTGAGAAAGGAAGAGAAGTGAAAGGCAGAGAAAAGGAAAGATATAACCTTCTGAATGCAGAGTTCCAAAGAATAGCAAGGAGAGATAAGAATGCCTCCCTAAGTGAATAATGCAAAGAAACAGAGGAAAACAATAGAATGGGAAAGACTAGCGATATCTTCAAGAAAACTAGAGATACCAAGGGAATATATCATGCAAACATAGGCACAGTAAAGGATAGAAACTGTATGGACCTAACAAAAGCGGAAGATATTAGGAAGAGATGGCAAGAATACACAGAAGTACTTTAAAAAACAGGTCTTAATGATTCAGATAACCACAATGGTTATCTAGGTGATCACTCACCTAGAGCCAGACATCCTGGAGGGTGAAGTCAAGTGGGTCTTAGGAAGCATTACTTAGAACAAAGCTACTGGAGGTGATGGAATTCCAGCTGAACTATTTCAAATCTTAAAAGACAATCCTGTTAAAGTGTTGCAGTCAATATGCCAGCAAATTTGGAAAACTCACCATTTGCTACAAGACTGGAAAAGGTCAAATTTCACTCCAATCCCAAAAAAGGTCAATGCCAAAGAATATTCAAGTAAGTAAGTAAGTAAAGTCACTCAGTTGTGTCCGACTCTTTGCGACCCCACGGACTGTAGCCTACCAGGCTCCTCCCTCCATGGGATTCTCCAGGCAAGGGTACTGGATTGGGTTGCCATTTCCTTAAAGAATGTTCAAACTACCACAAAATTTCACTCATTTCACATGCTAGTAAACTAATGCCCCAAATTCTCCAAGCAAGGCTTCAACAGCACATGAACTAAAAACTTCCAGATGTTCAAGATATATCTAGAAAAGGTAGAGGAACCAGAGATCAAATTGCCAACATCTATTGGATCATAGACAAAGCAAGGGAATTCCAGAAAAAAACATCAACTTCTGCTTCATTGACTACACTAATGCCTTTGACTGTGTGGATTAAAACAAACTGTGGAAAATTCTTGAAGCAGTGGGAAAACCAGACCACATTACCTGGCTCCTGAGAAATCTGCATGCAAGTCAAGATGCCACAGAACCAGCCATGGAACAACAGAGTGGTTCCAAATTGTTTAAGGAGTGTGTCAGGTTGTATATTGTCATCCTGCTAATTTAACTTATATGCAGATTGCTTCATGTGAAATTCCAGGCTGGATGAAGCGCAAGCTGGCCTACAGGTTGCAGGGAGAGAAATATCAATAACCTCAGATATGCAGATGATACCACCCTAATGGCAGAAAGTAAAGAGGAACTAAAGAGCTTCTTGATGAATGTTAAAGTAGAGAGTAAAAAATCTGGCTTAAAACTCAGAAACCTAAGATCATGGCATCTGGTTCCATCACTTCATGGCAAAATAGATGGAGAAAAATTGGAAACAATGACAGACTATTTTCTTGGACTCCAAAATCACTGCAGATGGTGACTTCAGCCAAGAAATTAAAAGACACTTGCTCCTTGGGAGAAAAGCTATAGCCAACCTAGACAGTGTATTAAAAAGCAGAGACATTACTCTTCCAACAGAGGTCTGAATAGTCAAAGCTATGGTTTTTCCACTAGTTATGTATGGATGTGTGATTTGGACCATAAAGAAAGATGAGTGCTGAAAAATTGATTCTTTTGAACTGTGGTGCTGGAGAAAACTCTTGAGAGTCCCTTGGATTGCAAGAAGATTAAACCCATCAATCCTAAAGGAAATCAACCCTGAATATTCACTGGAACAACTTATGGAGAAGCTCCGATACTTTGGCCCCCTGATGTAAAGAGCTGACTCATTGCAAATGCCCCTGATGCTGTGAAAGATTGAAGGCAGGAGGAGAAGGGGACAGCAGAGGATGAGATGATTGGATGGCATCACTGATTCAGTAGGCATGAGTTTGACCTAGCTCCGGGAGTTAGTGAAGGACAGGGATCCTGGCCTACTGCAGTCTACGGGGTTGCAAAGAGTTGTACATCACTGAGCCATTGAACAACACAACAACAAACAACAAAATACACATAACCAAGAAGAGGAAAATCCTCCATACATCCCAGAGCATGATCTTACATATTCCTGCTCCACCTTGCCTCTGCCATGAGCCTTCATAGACAGCAAAAGCAGATTCTAACATATACATACTACTATATACAACAGATAATCAACAAGGACCCACCATATAGAAAAAGGATCTATATTTAATACTCTGCAATAACCTTTATGGAAAGACTGAGAAAGAACTAACATATGTATGTGGATAACTGAATCATTTGGCTATACTCTTGAAACTAGCACAACTATAATATAAAATTAAAATTAAAATCAAAAGCTGATTCTTTGAGAGGAAATAAATTTATAAATCCCTTATCAGATTAACCATGAAAGAGAAGATGTATGTTAATAATATAAGAATTGAAAGAGGTGACATCACTATAAGTTCTAGTCAGCTTCAATGTGGAATAGGGGAGAAAAATATGAATTGTGGAAAACTAAGGAGAAACCTATGGGGTTGCACTAAAATTGGAGCTGTCAGAGTGAGGTCACAGTTAAATTTCTCACCTCTGTCCCTGGAAAGGCCCTAGAGGCAATCACATCCAAATATCAGTGAGCCCACATAGCACCCAGATTTTGGCTTCAAAATAACTATTTCAAAGGATATTGCAGCATTTCACAATTATTGACAGACTGCAGTAAAAATACAAAAAAAAAATACAACTGAGACAAACCTGATTAATGGAACACATTACTTGGACAAGTTCATTAAGCACAGAAAGTAACTTCTATAATTTTCAGTGATCCCTTCTACCCTCAAAGTTCTTAGTGCTACATTCCCAACTAAGACCACTGGGTCTCTGACTTAGAGTAAAAAAAAAAAAAAAATTAATAAAAATGTCCACAACCACCTCTCATGATTCAGTTCAGTTCAGCTCAGTTGCTCAGCCATGTCTGACTCTGCGAACTCACGGACTGCAGCACGCCAGGCCTCCCTGTCCATCGCCAACTCCTGGAGTTCACTCAGACTCATGTCCATTGAGTCAGTGATGATATCTAACCATCTCATCCTCTGTCGACCCCTTCTCCTCCCTCCTTCAATCTCTCCCACCATCAGCATTGTCTCAAATGAGTCAGTTCTTCTCATCAGGTGGCCAAAGTATTGGAGTTTCAGCTTCAGCATCAGTACTTCCAATGAATATTCAAGACTGATTTCCTTTAGGATGCACTGGTTGGATCTCCTTGCAGTCCAAGGGACTCTCAAGAGTCTTCTCCAAAACCACAGTTCAAAAGCATCAATTCTTGGCACTCAGCTTTCTATATAATCCAATCCTCACATCCATACATGACTACCAGAAAAGCTTTTACTACACAATATTTGTTTGCAAAGTAATATCTCTGCTTTTTAATATGCTGTCTAGGTTGGTCATAACTTTTCTAGGAGCAAGCATCTTTTTTATTTCATGCCTGCAGTCACCATCTACAGTGATTTTTGCATCCTCTCCCAAATAAATAAATAAATAAAGTTTGTCACTGTTTTCCCTGTTTACCCATCTATTTGCCATGAAGTGATGGGACCATATGCCATGATCCTAGTTTTCTGAATGCTGAGCTTTAAGCCAACTTTTTCACTCTCCTCTTTCACTTTCATCAAGAGGCTCTTTAGTTCTTCTTCACTTTCTGCCATAAATGTGGTGTCATCTGCATATCTGAGGTTACTGATATTTCTCCCAGCAATCTTGATTCCAGCTTGTGCTTCATCTTGTCCAGCATTTCTCACGATGAACTCTACATATAAGTTAAATAAGCAGAATGACAATATACAGCCTTGATATACTTCTTTCCTGTTTTGGAACCAGTTTGTTGTTCCATGTCCAGTTCTAACTGCTGCATCTTGACCTGAATACAGATTTCTCAGATGGCAGGTCAGGTGGTTTGTTGTTTCCATCCCTTTAAGAATTTTCCACAGTTTGAGGTGATCTACACAGTCAAAGGCTTTAGCATAGTCAATAAAGCAGAAGCAGATGTTATTCTGGTTCTCTCGTTTTTCTGATGATCCAATGGATATTGGCAATTTGATGTCTGGTTCCCCTTGAACATCCAGCTTGAACATCTGGAAGTTCATGGCTCACATACTGTTGAAGACTGGCTTGGAGAATTTTGAGCATTATTTTGCTAGCGTGTGAGATAAGTGCAATTGTGCGGTAGTTTGAGCATTCTTTGGTATTGCCTTTCTTTGGGATTGGAATGAAAACTGAGCTTTTCCAGTCCTGTGGCCCCTGCTGAGTTTTCTAAATTTGCTGGCATATTGAGTGCAGCACTTTCACAGCATCTCTTTTAGGATTTGAAACAGCTCAACTGGAATTCCAACACATGCACTAGCTTTGCTCATAGTGATGCTTCCTAAAGCCCACTTGACTTTGCATTCCAGGATGTCTGGCTCTAGGTGAGTGATCACACCATCATAGTTATCTGGGTCATTAAGATCTTTTTCTGTACAGTTCTTCTGTATATTCTTGCCACCTCTTCTTAATATCTTCTGCTTCTGTTAGGTCCATACAATTTCTGTCCTTTATTGTGCCCATCTTTTCATGAAATGTTCCCTTGATATCTCTAATTGTCTTGAAGAGATCTCTAGTCTTTCCCATTCTATTGTTTTCCTCTATTTATTTGCATTGATCACTGAGGAAGGTTTCTTATCTCTCCTTGCTTTTCTTTGGAACTCTGCATTCAAATCAGTATATCTTTCCTTTTCTCCTTTGCCTTTTGCTTCTCTTCTTTTCACATATTTGTAAGACCTCCTCAGAGAACCATTTTGTATTTTTGCATTTCTTTTTCTGTGGATCATCTTGATCACTGCCTCCTGTATAATGTCACAAACCTCCATCCATAGTTCTTCAGGCACTCTGTCTATCAGATATAATCCCTTGAATCTATTTGTCTCTTCTACTGTATAATTGTAAGGGATTTGATTTAGATCATACCTGAACAGTCTAATGGTTTTCCCCACTTTCTTTAATTTAAGTTTGAATTTGGCATTAAGGAGTTCATGATCTGAGCCACAGTCAGCTCCTGGTCTTGTTTTTGCTGACTCTATAGAGCTTCTCCATCTTTGGCTAAAAAGAATATAATCAATCTGATATTGGTATTGACCATCTGGTGATGTCTATGTGTAGTGTCTTCTCTTGTGTTGTTGAAAGAGGTTATTTACTATGACCAGTGTGTTCTCTTGGCAAAACGCCATTAGCCTTTGCCCTGCTTCGTTCTGTACTCCAAGGCCAAATTTGCCAATTATTCAGGTGTTTCATGACTTTCTACTTTTGCATTCCAGACCCGTATAATGAAATGCACATCTTTTTTGGGTGTTAGTTCTAGAAAGTCTTATAGGTCTTCACAGAACCATTCAACTTCAGCTTCTTCAGCATTACTGGTCGGGGCATAGACTTGGATTACCAAGATATTGAATGGTTTGCCTTGGAAACGAACAGAGATCATTCTGTCATTTATGAGATTGCATCCAAGTACTGCATTTTGGACTCTTTTATTGACTATGATGGCTACTCCACTTTCTCTAAGGGATTCTTGCCCACAGTAGTAGATATAATGGTCTTCTGAGTTAGATTCACCCATTCCAGTCCAGTTTAGTTCACTGATTCCTAAAATGTCAACGTTCACTCTTGCCATTTCCTATTTGACCACTTCCAATTTGCCTTGATTCATGGACCTACCATTCCAGGTTCCTATGCAATATTGCTCTTTACAGCATTGGACTTTACTTCCATCTCTAATCACATCCACAACTGGGTGTTGTTTTTGCTTTGGCTCCATCTCTTCATTCTTTCTGGAGTTATTTCTCCACTGATCTCCAGTTGTATATTGGGCACCTACTGACCTGGGGAGTTCATCTTTCAGTGTCCTATCTTTTGCCTTTTCATCCTGTTCATGGGGTTCTCAAGGCAAGAATACTGAAGTGGTTTGCCATTCCCTTTTCCAGTGGCCTCTCATGATTAAGTCCGTACAATGGGGCTGGAAGTTTTAATTCAGATACAAGACTGAAAAAAGACCATAGCATTCTGTAACTTCTGAGTGAGAGTCACATTTTCTCTTCTTTCTAAAACAAATATTAATCTTATCCATTTACTCTGTTCATGGTGCTAATCTTATGTATATGTCAGTTTGCCCTTGGATTTATCACTAGTATTTATTATAATCCGCTCCCAGGAGGCAAGAGACATGTTAAATTGATGTATCCACTACTCTGCACAAAAGATAATTTAATGAATTTTGCCTTAATGATAATTAGAGTTTTAAAAAACAGTACTAAATGGGAAGTTTACAGATTTGCCTCCTCTTACTTCTGATGGTCATTGCATTGATTGTGATGAACAGATGGTATGTGGAGAATTGTAAACCATTTCCCACAGAGATGATGTTCCTTCTCAGGTTTCCTCAGCCTGAAATATCATGTAACCTTATGGCTTTTTCCTAATGATACATTGTGCCAAGCATTCCATGAAATTCTGTTAGCTTTTAAAAATCTTATCACCAACATATAATAGTGGTCTCAAACAAAATGTTGAAAGCCTAATTGTCATATAAATTCACAGTGAGCATGTGTCAAAATTTTGTTTGACTCACTAATCATGGGCCAGCAGAATGACAAAAGTTGTTCAAGAGAGAATGCAAAAAGATATATAAGAATGGAAAAAATTTTGCAAAAATGTGTTTAGATTTTTTTAAATGATTCAAAAAATAATAATCTTGGAACATATCTTCTTTATAAGACAGAAATCAATACATCAGTATTGTACCAAAATAGCTTGCATATTATCTGTTTCCTCCAAGTTAAACTCTAACGTTAAAGAATCTGGGTCCTGATTAATCCTAAACAGAAAGTCAAATAAGTCACATTCCCTTAGAAATTCAGATGACCTAGTTTGATAGGTAAAACTCTAATATGACCTTGAAAGAACATAAAACCATTTGAGCCTTATTTCCAGGTTTTAAGTTACTTTAACAAAAGAGTAAGTTTATTTTTAATGTTAAATACAACATATATTAATGGGTTATATAAAATACAACAAAATACTTCCCTAAATCCTCATAAAATCAAATTACTTTTTCTTTTTTGGGCCACACCATGCCCTAACTACTGGATTGCCAGGGAATTTCCTCAAATTACTTTTTAATAATGAATTTTTCAAACTATATTTCCCGGACATGGGAAGTATAGAGTAAAAAGGTGCAATTTTCCAGTTTAAAATACACACATAAAATACACATGTGTATATATGTACATACAAACATGCTCATACATAAGCAAACATATACTGATGTGAATATAAGTTTCCATGTTGGGGCATTATTTTATAATCTTAATCTGGTCAAGGAAGTAAAACAGTAAAAGTGAAGCTGAGCAAAATATCTGATGTCACTGATGTTGGTTTGGCAGTGCAATATATAATGTGTGTGTATAGGTGTGTGTGTGTATATCATTTATTTTATAATCTTAATCTAGTCAAGGAAGTAAAACAGTAAAAGTGAAGCTGAGAAAAATATCTGATGTCACTGATGTTGGTTTGGCAGTGTAATATATAATATGTGTGCATGGGTGTGTGTGTGTGTGTGTATATCACTGATGTGCAGTCATTGTGATCCCAGGGACTGCAGCACTGTCTCCTAGAGCTTGTTCAAACTCACGTCCATATGGTTGGTGATACGATCCAACTATCACTTCCTCTGTCATCCCTGTCTCCTCCTTCCTTCAATCTTTCCCAGCATCAGGGGCTTTTCTAATGAGTTGGCTCTTCACATCAGGTGGCCAGAGAATTGGAGCTTCAGCTTCAGCATCAGTCCTTCCAATGAATATCAGGATTGGTTTCCTTTAATATTGACTGGTTTGATCTCCTTGCAGTCCAAGGGACTCTCAAGAGTCTTCTCCAACACCACAGTTTAATAGCATCAGCTTTTCAGGGCTCAGCCTTCTTCCCCCCCCCCACCCATTTAAAATTTTTATTTTTAACTTTATTTTGCTTTACAATACTATACTGGTTTTGCCATACATTGACATGAATCCACCACAGGTGTACATGAGTTCCCAATCTTGAACCCCCCTTCCACCTCCCACCCCATATCATCTCTCTGGATCTCCCCCGTGCACCAGCCCAAAGCATCCTGTATCCTGTATTGAACATAGACTGGCGATTCATTTCTTGCATGATAGTATACACGTTTCAATGCCATTCTCCCAAATCATCCCACCCTCTCTCTCTCCCACAGAGTCCAAAAGTCCATTCTATACATCTGTGTCTCTTTTGCTGTCTCGCATACACGGTTATCATTACCATCTTTCTAAATTCCATATATATGTGTTAGTTATGGTCCAACTCTCACATCCATATTTGACTACTGGAAAAACTGTAGCTTTGACTAGACGAACTTTTGTCAGCAAAATAATGTCTCTGCTTTTTAATATGATGTCTAAGGCGGTCATAGCTTTTCTTCCAAGCAGCGAGCATCTTTTTTTTTTTTTTTTTCTTAATTTCATGGCTGCAGTCTCCATCTGCAGTGATCTTGGAGCTCAAGAAAATAAAGTCTGTCACTGTTTCTATTGTTCCCCCATCTATTTGCCATGAAGTGATGAGACCAGATGCCATGATCTTCGTTTTTTGAATGTTGAGTTTTAAGTCAGCTTTTTCACTCTCCTCTTTCACCTTCTTCAAGAGGCTCTCTAGTTCTTCTTTGCTTTCTGCCATAAGGGTGGTATCATCTGTATATCTGAGGCTATTGATATTTCTCCTGGCAACCTTTATTCCAGCATGTGCTTCACCCAGCCCAGCATTTCACATGATGTTCTCTGCATAGAAGTTAAATAAGCAGGGTGATAATATACACACTTGATATACTCCTTTCCTAGTTTTGAGCCAGTCCATTGTTCCATGTCCGGTTCTAACTGTTGCTTCTTGACCTGCATATAGGTTTCTCAGGAGGCAGGTCAGGTGGTCTGGTATTCCCATCTCTTGAAGAATTTTCCACAGTTTGCTATGATCCCCACAGTCACAGGCTTTAGTGTAGTCAGTGAAGCAGAAGTAGATGCTCTCGAAATCTCTCACTTTTTTTTGTGATCCAAATGTTGGCAATTTAATCTCTGGTCCTCTGCCTTTTCTAAATCCAGCTTGAACATCTGAAAGTTTTCAGTTCACGTACTGTTGAAGCCTAGCTTGGAGAATTTTGAGCATTACTTTGCTAGCCTGTGAAATGAGTGCGATTGTGCGGTAGTTTGAACGTTTTGGGGATTGGAATGAAAACTGATCTTTTCCAGTCCTATGGCCCCTGCTGAGTTTTCCAAATTGGCTGGCATATTAAGTGCTGTAGTTTCACAGCATCATCTTTTAGAATTTGAAATAGCTCAGCTGAATTCTATCACCTCCTCTAGCTTTGTTCATAGTGATGCTTTCTAAGGTCCACTAGACTTCACACTCCAGAATGTCTGGCTTTGGGTGAGTGATCACACCATCATAGTTATCTGGGTCATTAAGTTCTCTTTTTTATAGTGTGTGTGCGTATGCTCAGTCATCTCTGACTCTTTGCCTCCTCATAGACTGTAGCCTGCAGCGCTCCCTTATGGGATTATCACATTTAGAATACTGGGGTGGCTTGCCATTCCCTCCTCCACTGGATCTTCCTGACCTACAAATCTAACCCGCATGCCTTATGTCTCATGCATTGGCAGATGGATTCTTCACTACTTCACTACCTGGGAAGTCCCAGATGTAATATATTATTGACACCTATTTGATGAGTGTTCAGGTCTCACTAGATAGTTCCCAATTTCTTATCCTGAAGGAGATTTATCGAAAAATTATAATTTATACTTTGTCCACAGATTTAGAAAATTCTTCTAGAAATTTGCTTTTGCATTTTAAATGCTCTATAGCTGAACTACTTGATATTCATAGTTATTTTTAATACAAAGAAAAATTTCAAATTGCTCCTGCTATTTCAGAAATATCCCTACACTACTTTCCTAATATCATCTGTAGCGATATTCTGTTTTCCCAAACACATTTGAATGTACATGTTTTTCCTCAAAGATCTAAATTCATTTGTTATGATAGTCGCTTCATGTATGGGTCACTGGCATGATTTGGGTCATCTATTTCCTTGATAGCTTAGATTTATATTTTCATTTATTTGAAAAGAGAACACATGATTTGAGAAGTATTACATGGAGGAATATGTTAAATGTTTAGTTTAGGAAACTAATCTTAAGTGAGTTCTATTAAATTACTGTCATAATAAATCACTTTCTGCTTTCTGAAACTGATCAAAACTAAATGGTACAGGTATTGAGTAATTTCAGGTTTCAGAATTTCAAAGCATTGGGAATGATGGTCTGCTTTTCTGTTTAGTCAAGTGATATGACGGAGAAGGCAGTGGCACCCCACTCCAGTACTCTTTCCTGGAGAATCCCACAGACAGAGGAGCCTGGTGGGCTGCAGTCCATGGGGGCGCTAAGAGTTGGGTACTACTGAGCGACTTCACTTTCACTTTTCACTTTCATGCATTGGAGAAGGAAATGGCAACCTGCTCCAGTGTTCTTGCCTGGAGAATCCCAGGGACGGGGGAGCCTGGTGGGCTGCCATCTATGGGGTCGCACAGTCGGACACAACTGAAGTGACTTAGCAGCAGCAATAGCAAGTAATATGAAAATGCATGGACATCCACAAGATATATTTAATACATGAATAAAAAATATTTTTAAATCCTTAAATTATTTTCACTAGCTCTCAGAAAACTAGGAAGCTTTAAGTCACCTTGATTGCTGATTAGATTTTTAGAGAAAAGACCTCTCTCAGTTCTTACTTTTTTTGTTAACTGAGCACCATTTGATTCTCATTTTGTAACCTACCAAAACTATTTACAATAAGACACTCTTAAATGCACAGTGTCTGTACAGACTTTCTAATACAACAGTACTAATATGTAGAGTCTTCGAAATCACATCTACTTTCTTTTCAGCAACTGAGCTATTACTGTCTGATATTATATACAACAGTGCATATACAGTGAACTATGTGCATTGAAGAACATTTACAAAACTGGAATCTACCTTAGGACACAAAGCATTCATTATTTTAAAAGTCAGAAATAATACACATCACTTCTGAATCCACCTATTAGCAAAACCTGACATTATGCTAGATTGGGAAGTTTTTTAATTCAATAACTTGAAAACATAAACATATAAAATGCTCGAGGTAGGTTACTCAATATATAAGCCAGTAACCTCCATGTGACCATTTAAATTTAAATCAATTAAAATTAAATAGCATTAAAATTGTGTTCTTCAGTCACACTGGCCACATCTGAAGTATGCAATAGCCACATATATCCAGTAGTTATAATAGTGTATAGAAAGCTGATATGAATTATGCAAATACAGAGCATTTCATCATTGCTGAATGTTTTATTACACAGTGCTGGGCTACAGTAGCCAATATACACTTCTCTATTAGACTGGCTCTAATAATGTGCAGACTAATTTTTATTCTGATTTTATCTACATCAAGTGAATGTTTGAATGAACCATAATCCATGTTTACAAGATACATATATTCGTTTTTATCAGTTGAGTAGCAAAAAGCATTACTACTTTTTTGCATACATTTTTCCTGGCCAGAACTGAAAATGATACATTAAAATTTACTACTAATTGGGTTCCTGTTAATTTACACTTGCATGTTTAACAATCTTTCCTTAAATGTTATATTGCCAGTTTATTTACTGCTTAGAAGTTGAGAGCTATAATATTTTCTGATTGACTTATAACTTTCATTAATAGAAAATTCATCCTTGCCCTATTTATCTTAAAAAAAATTCCAAAATGACTATGATCCTATTTTTGGTTGAGGACAATGATATATAGCAAAAAAAAAAAAAAATTGGAAAACAATGTTTTATTTTCTTTTATTTCCTACTGTGACTTGCTTATAATCTAGTTTTTAATTCTCCTAGTGTATGGGGTGTGGGGGGAATGTATACTTAATACTCTAAGGAACAGTGCAAGCCTGATTTCTTCCTGCTTCCAAGGTTTAAACTGAAATGTATGATTCACTATTTCCCAAACATATACTGAGTTTCCTCTTTGCTTTCTTCAGGTTGTATCCTTTCCAGAATTCCCATTTCACTCCATTCCACCTTTAAAATTACTGCAGATCTTACCATTCCTAATATCCATTGAGTCATTTTTATTCCTATAATTCATTTATTTATTCTCCCACCCCATTAACTTCCTGAGAGTGTGTTTTATGTATATGTTAGGTGTTTAATATATATTAGGCAGATTTAACTGGCTCATCAAAGTGTCAATTAACAATGAAATATGACTGTTATCTTTGAAAATAGGAGACCTGAAGACACTAGATTACTAACATTTTTTACTTAACAAAAACTTAGAAAATGAACACCGGGAATAATACAGTAATTTTCATACCTGTGAAAGTAAAAGTCACTCAGATGTGTCTGACTCTTTGCTACCCCATGAATTATACATTTCATGGAATTCATCAGGCCAAAATACTGGAGTGGGTAGCTTTTCCCTTCTCTAGGGGATCTTCCCAACCCAGGGATTGAACCCAAGTCTCCTGCATTGCAGGCAGATTGTTCACCAGCTGAGCCACCAAGGAAGCCCAATTAACCCTAAATTAAAGAATGTTATTCTCTTTTACCATATTTGCTCCAGATCATTCCTTTTTAAATAAATCATACATATTCAGTCGGATTACCTTTCAAACCTTCCCCAGTCTCATTTCCCCTCAAGGAACAATCACCCTGACATTGTATGCCTCCTTACTTACGCTTCAATTTTCACAGTAGTGTTTTTAAGGTTAACTATTATGACAAAAACTCGTTCAGAGGCGATTTATCCATGTGTACATTCAATCATTTATGTTAATATTTGTCAAGATTTTAGTTCTAAATGAATGACTTTGCTTACCATTTTGAACCATGAAACAACAAAGAATATTTCTTAAGTAGATAATTATTTTTGCTATATTTTATTTCTGAACTCTTGTTCAGAGGAAAATTACATGCCTTTGTGAGAGTTTTTTTTTTTTTTAATTCCTTTTCTCTGACTCCACAGATAAATAAATACTGTCTGCCAATTTTACTTTCATGATAATTGATCCAAATTATCTAGTCCAAAGCTCTTTGAAAAATGAAAACTGCAGTCACTCCTTAGAAATGCAATTAATTAGAAGTCCAGGTCTAACTGGATCTGGACTATGCCCTTGAAAGATGCACAAAGTGTTCCTTTAGAAACCTCATGACTAAATCAGTGTTTTAAGAGGGCAATTATCAGGGATCTTTTAATGGCAGAGCACTGTGGTAGGTGTTGGGAATAAAATGAGACAATGGAAACTCTGGTGAACAATACATGACCTTGTGTAATTAAATCTAGAAGAGTCTTCTGCAAACTATAAATCCTATTGGATTTGTGAATTAAAAAAAAAGATCAATGAGACCTGAAGTAACAGAAGAATATGTAATGAGAGTGATTTGAAGAGTGAATAGGGCTTGCATATGTTATAGCAAGAAGTGCATTCCTGGCAATGGAATCCCCTAACTGCCGTGGCTGGTGATATTGGAGAAGAGTGGAAATAGGTATGGATTAAAATAAAATAGGGGATATAATGGAATCTAACACAAACTCTAGTTAGTCTTTAAAAGTCCTTAACGTTTATGATTTCTTTCTGGTTGCAACCTTGATTAACCAATAATTATAAGCTCTTAACACACCTGTATCTTTCTCTTTCACTTCTTAAAAAAAAAGCTTGCAAAAGTATAGGGCTGTTGTAATGTCAGGTGACAGAACTAAGTTTGAATCCAAACTTAAGGTGAAAATAATCTTTGCGGGTGGGTTTCCTTATAACCATTCCACCAGATGTGTTAGAGGAACGTTCACAAATTTATTAGGAAGAGAAATGAGGCGTAGAGAAATAAAGTAGTTCAGCCATCAGCCAGCAGTGCTTCTGGGACAGACTAGAAGAGAATCCTAAGGTTGAAAGAAACAGTCAGAGGTCATCAACTGTCATTCTCATTGGACTGCTAACTGTGTTATTCGGTGCCCTCCAGAGGAGACATTTCTGTGTCCTTTTTCACTGACCTCTCCAAAGTTTACAAGTCCATGTTAGTTATCTCTCCTAGAACTGCTCCTGCCTGACTGCAGCCCACTGAGAGTGAATATCTCTCCAACAAATGTGTTTCCTAGTATTTCAATTGCTTGCACATAAAGCACAGTACTGCCAGTTTGATTCATTTCCAATGTAAATTTGAAAACCATGTCCACTACAAAGTTAGGAAGGATTTTTATTTTTTGGTCACATCAGGTGGCATGTGGGATCTTAGTTCCCCAACCAGGGATTGAACTGGTGTCCCCTGCAGTGGAAGTTCAGAGTCTTAACTGCTTGATCACCAGGGGAGTCCTTAGGAGGTCTTTTTTGGACTTTAACACATGAAATAAGGTATAACTAAGTTACCACACACAAAATTTGAATTTATGTGACTTGTTACATATTCTATTTCTCTTCAGTATAGTGTGTTCATGTGACTAGCATGCTCTATGCTGAAAAGCAATTGAGTTGACAAGAAAAATACATGTCATCCCAGTAGGAGTCACAGAACATCACCCTATTCCTCTACTCCAGATTTCTATACCACCTCATTTGTACCACTAAGATGTGTGTTTCAGGCCCTGGGGTTGGGGAGTGGTAGTAAAGTATGATACCACTGCAACAGGTTTCAGAAGCTTTCAGGCCAAACTTCACAAATGTGAAAAACAAACGTTTTTTCCAACATGATTTCCAACTTCTCTTCAAATGTTAAGTATAATGGCAGAATAACATTGTTATAGGTTGCTGAACTCAATAATTTGATGAGAGATCTAGGAAAGGAAACTCTTCTAGAGTCACCTTCTAAAAATGACTTTTTTAAAATGAGTAGGAAATAACCTAAGATTTCCTTCCCTAGGTTTTCCTCTAATAAGCATAAATTTAATGTCACTGAAATATTTAATGGGGAAAAGAAATAGGTCACTTTATAATCAGATGCATACATTTTGCTAACCACTGGTTAACACTACTTTGTTCAAAGATCAGTTAGATGCCAGTTTCTTTCACCTTCAAAGGTACATCACTCCAGCAATTCCCCACTCTCTTGTGTTCATATTTTCCCTTGATGCTGGATCACTGCACAGAAAAACTCCAGCGACCAGCTTCAGGGTTTGTTTCAGTTGCAGAAAGCTGCCTTTCCCAACCAAGCATATGCCCCTCCCAGTGTGCATGCATCCAATGACTGATTGTACCAGGTTATTAATATCCAGATATTTGAGCCCAATGAAAACACCCTTGACACTCCAATTATGTTCTTAACACTCTATAGAACTGCCCAATCCTTTTTAGAATCTGCCTCAACATGCAAATGCATCATGGCTCAAGTTCATCCTCTACTCCATTTTGCTTTCTTATTCTCCCTCCACAGGGGTGGATCTCTAATGTATACCTAGGATGCTGAGGTCCATATCAGTGTCTGCTTATGTAGAATGCCATGCTGGGAAGTTCTTGTCAAAGTCAGAATATGACCATCATGCTGCTAAGTCTAATGACCACCCTTCAGTTCTTATCCACTTAGACTAGTAACTGGCTTTTGTCCTCTTCTCACGCCCTAAATTCTTCAGTCTATTCACATATAACAACCAGAGCAATCCTTTATAAAATATAAGAAAACTCATCTCTCTGTTCTGCTCAAGACTCTCCAATGTTTGCCTGCTCGATCTTAGTAGCAGTTTTCCCATTCTCACCAATGTTCAACATAGTAACTCCTTCACTCCAACCCTTTGAGTTCATCCCCTACTACTCTTCCTCTGGTTCATTTTGCTTCAGTCACATTAGTCATAATACTGTTCCTTGACCCACTGTATGATGATGCCAGTCATACTCCTGTCTATTGGCATATCCTAAATACAAAGCTAGTAGAGGTGATGGAACTCCAGTTGAGCTGTTTCAAATCCTTAAAAGATGATACTGTGAAAGTACTGCACTCAATATGCCAGCAAATTTGGAAAACTCAGCAGTAGCCGCAGGACTGGAAAAGGTCAGCTTTCATTTCAATCCCTAAGAAAGGCAATGCCAAAGAATGCTCAAGCTACTGCACAATTGCACTCATCTCACACAATAGTAAAGTAATGCTCAAAATTCTCCAAGCCAGGCTTCAGCAATATGTGAACCGTGAACTTCCAGATGTTCAAGCTGGATTTAGAAAAGGAAAAGGAACCAGAGATCAAATTTCCAACATCGTTGAATCATCAAAAAAGCAAGAGAGTTCCAGAAAAACATCTATTTCTGCTTTATTGACTATGCCAAAGCCTTTAACTGTGTGGATCACAACAAACTGTGGAAAATTCTTCAAGAGATGGGAATACCAGACCACCTGACCTGTCTCCTGAGAAATCTGTATGCAGGTCAGGAAGCAACAGTCAGAATTGGGCATGGAACAACAGACTGGTTCCAAATAGGCAAAGGAGTATGTCACAGCTGCATATTGTCATCACCCTGCTCATTCAACATATATGCAGAGTACATCATGAGAAATTCTGAGCTGGATGAGGCACAAACTGGAATCAAATTGTGGGGAGAAATATCAATAACCTCAGATATGCAGATGACACCACCCTTATGGCAGAAAGCAAAGAACAAATAAAGAGCCTCTTGTTAAAAGTGAAAGAGGAGAGTGAAAAAGTTGGCTTAACACTCAACATTCAGAAAACAAAGATCATGGCATCCAGTCCCATCACTTCATGGGAAATAGATAGGGAAACAGTGGAAAGAGTGGCTGACTTTATTTCTTGGGACTCCAAAAATCACTGCAGAGGGTGACTGCAGCCATGAAATTAAAAGACGCTTACACCTTGCAAGAAAAGCTATGACCAACCTAGATAGCATATTAAAAAGCAGAGACATTACTTTGCCAACAAAGATCTGTCTAGTCAAGGCTATGGTTTTGCCGGTATTCATGTATGGATGTGAGAGTTGGACTGTAAAGAAAGCTGAGTGCTTAAGAATTGATGCTTTTGAACTGTGGTGTTGGAGAAGATTCTTGAGAATCCCTTGGATGGCAAGAGGTCAAACCAGCCTATCCTAAAGGAAATCAGTCCTGAGTGTTCATTGGAAGGACTGATTCTGAAGCTGAAAAATACTTTGGCCACCTAATACAAAGAACTGACTCATTTGAAAAGACCCTGATGCTGGAAAAGATTGAAGGCAGGAGGAGAAGGGGACGACAGAGGATGAGATGGTTGGATGGCATCATTGACTCAATGGACATGAGTTTGAGTAAACTCTGGGAGTTGGTGATGGACAAGGAAGCCTGGCTTGCTGCAGTCCATGGGGTTGCAAAGAGTTGGACATGACTGAGTGACTGAACTGAACTGAACTATGACTAGCCCCCTCATTTCCTCCCATATTCTAACAGTGCCTTTGTAGAGTGATTTCATCTAGCTACATTTTTTATACCACCCCTTCCTACCTCCTTGCTTTTCTATTTCTTATACCTTTATTTTCCCACAGCATTTTTAAAGTGTTGATTTGTTGCTTGTCTCTTCCCATTAAAAAGTAAGTTCCATAAAGCAAAAGGACTTGTTTGTTCACTATTGTAATTACAGGATGCAAATAATTCAATAAATTCCACAAATTTAACAAATAATCATAGAATGACTGAATTAATGAAGGAATCAACTTCTGAGAACTCAATGCATCTTCTTGGGAATGATAATAGAGCTACATTGGGTATAAAATATACTGTAGTCTAGTATTTTACCATATGCTGTGAATCCACAGCAATCTCATACACTTATGAGGTGAATGTACCTAAAACACTCACCTATTGTTTGACATCCTTTCTGAGTAAATGCCTTTCCAAAACTGTGGCAATTGGAAGAATCACCAAACATCCTTTGGTTTGGGAACATTTCTAAGTTCCAGGGCTGTTCTGAATGCTGCCATTATATATGGAAATGACAGTAAAGTTTTATCTAGATTTCTATTTTAAGAAAAGGTTAGGAGGTTCAGTTACTACAATAATGACTCTGGTACATATTAGTTTGCAAGGAAGATAGACCAGGATAGGGTGTTCTCAAAATACAGTAGAGTTTAAAAATTCTTTTTGAACTAAATAAGCAAAGATCTTATGCCAATATTAGGATAAATGCCACTAAATCAAGAATGCTAAGTAGTATTTAATCAGCCAGACTCTGTGGCTAATGGACTGACCTGGTCAAGGCCTCTAAGGATCCAGACTTACTTGCCAATCTGCATTACCTTATCTAAATATAGGGTGTGGATGTCATTAATAATGAAAAGACATCTTGACTACATTGACCTCGTGCAGCAAGGTAGTTTGATTATAGCTGTCTCCAAGGATAAAAAGAAAAGAAAAAAGAAGAAACACATTTAGGATTCCTGGTTAAATGATGATCATGCTGGCAGAAAAATGAACATCTGGCTACATCTGCCAATTTTTCATAAGAAAAGCATCTACACTTGGGGTATGTACCTGCATTATGAATACATGATTTCTTTTTTATGCAAATGTAGAGGGGAAATGTAAAATTTTTTCATTAGTAATGAATAAAGCTCTAAGAATAATTTATTTGAGGAAAAATACATAAAAGTTGTTATGGTTGGGACAATCTGTTTTCAAATGTAAAGAGGGACAAATTTTTTTTTAATTTGAATAAACAAGTATTTGCAATTGACAAATGTAAAAGTTTTTACATTTTATATTAAAAACTACATGGAGAAATATACAGTTTAAAACACCCCAAGTTTATAGTTAAGTACTAATAGTATATCATAATCATATATTTAATTTTGCCTTTAACTTTAAGAAAACATTTTAAATTTTTAAAATTAAAGGCTTCAAAAAAAATTAAATTAAAAAAATTAAATTAAATTAAATTAAAGGCTTCAACATTGATCAGAGAAGTAGTCTCCAAAAGTGCTCAATGTCCTAACTATAAAAGTAGAGATAAGTGGAATTTTAAAATGATTGTTTATAGGAAGGATTGTTCACTGAAGCTTATGGGTAATTTTATAGAATTGAGTTATCAATAATATTTATAATATTAAAATATTCATAGCTAACATTTATTAAGTGCTGTGTGCCAGCTAGTATTTTAAGCTTTTTCCATGTATTTTTCTCTTATTTTCCTTCCTCGGGTGTGAATTACTATTTTGATAACCATTTACAGATGAGAAAACTGAGACTGAAAATTCAAACACTCTGGGCAAGGACACGGAACTGATACGTGATGGGGCCACAACCCTGACCCTTGTACTCTAACCTCAAAGCCCATGTTTTCAATTCTACAGTGTTAACACAAAGTACTAGCTTGGGGAATAAAAGTTGAAGTAAAGAGCTCCAGCTGTAAGTCTGTCTTGTTGGTGCCAGCAAAGGCAGTTGTAAATCGCAAACTCCAGGCAACCTTCAGGTCATTTTCTCTCCCCAATGGCAAATAAACAGCTTGACTAGTAGTTTTGACAGGGCACATCAGTTGATTTGGCATCAGCAGGCAAAGTCATTGTCTAGCCACCATATACTATCGGGAGGTTCTTGGCCAGAGTCTCCGTCAGCATTGTTTCACAACACCGTGAATCATGTATTCCCAGCAGAGGTTCAGCCCACAGCAGAGTACATCAGCCCCAGTCTTCACAGCTCAGCGGGTTTCAGGGAAATTTAGAGGACAGTACCATGCCCTCTACATCATCTTATTGCCATCTCAACAGATTTACTCTGAGACATGACTTTAGGAGTTTGGCTACACAAAGAACATTTTCAAATCCTAGAAGAGTTAAATAGGTTAGTGGTAACAAAGCTTTTCAAAATGAAGTTCACATGTATTTTTGTTACAAATCAGGTGTGATAGCAAATGTTATAGAATGGTTGGGTGTCAAAAAGACTAGATGTACAAAAACTATTATACTTACCTGCCACACACACATATATACACCATCAAACTTTTTTAGCCTCTACATTCCACATTTAGAAGGTTCATCCTTTATTTTTAATTTGACTATCAGATCTAGGTGAATAACCCTCAAACAACATCTAAGTTTATAAAATTAGTTGGCCTTAGCAACTCAACTTCTTGGAAGGAGACTACTATTTTGGCATCTTTTATAGGTCCCTTGGGATACAGTTAAAGGGAGACATTTGATGTTGAATTTTAATGACATTCAGAACTTCAGTACATAATATCTTGTGCCAGTCCACCTGGATCTCAAAGTTGAGAGACCAGGTTTACTGTCCCGGCTGACCTAATCCAGAAGTTGACTTGATTGAATATACAAATCTGAGTCAGAGATCACTAGATGGCAAGGAAACTAGGTCACGGGGATCCTAAGAAGGACGAGTTAGGGAAGTAACAGTCTAAAGAGAGGGATATAAAGACAGTGGGATCATAATAATGCTAATGAACAATCCTATGGGTTTTATGCCTCCAAGGAGCATTAGTTATATATTGTGTAGCAAGTTACCCCAGAATTTAGCACCTTACACTAAGTATTGAGTATCTCATAGTTTCTGTGGGTCAGGAGTCAGGGCACAATGCAGCTGGTGCCTCTAGTACAAGGTCCTCAGACAGGCTGTCAGCCGGGCTACTGCCCTCATCTCAAGATTTGCCTGGGGCTGAAGGATCCGATTCCAGACCCACTCTCTTGAGCCTCTAGATCAGCCTCACAACATGCAGCTGGCCTCCTGCAGGGTGATTGTCTAAGAGAACGGAAGAGAGAACAGAACACACTGGAGCCCTAAGTTATGTTCTCTTTGTAGCCTAATCTCAGAAGAGAAGTCCCATTATTTTGTCATTCAACAGAATCAAGTTATGAGGTTCAGCTGACACTGAGAAAGGAGCTATACAAGGGAGTGACTACCAGGAGTGAAGTGCAGTTGGCAGCTACTTTAGAAGATATCTACCAAAAGGATAACAGAAAAACTGGAATAAGTACTATCCAGCCAGGAAAAGCCTAGCTTCATTTAGATTTTATCTAAATACATGTCTTTACATGCCAATGTGCATTAAAGGCATCTGGAGAGCATATTAAACCCTTAGCTTTTAGGTCTCATCACTATAAAGCTCAATTCAAGAGGCCAAAGCCGGGGGGAGGTGGACCCATATTTTTATCACTCCGTCTAGAGATTACAGCATAAATGATGTGCAGACCATGATTTGAGGGAACAGTGATCCAGGTAAATGGTTTCTTTTTTCATGACCTAAGCATTGAATTAATTATAGTCCCCACTCCCAAAACATACACACACACATTGAAATGTTTTTAAAAATAAGAATATTAGACTTTAAAATAAGTATAAACAAATGTAACAAAATTCCATTTTTTACTTACAAAGCAATTTCAAAGCTCTTTTTGAAATGTCACCTGAAAACGTTTACCCCCTCTGTTGGGTGGAGTTCTGGATTTGTTGCTTCCTGCAATTAGTTTGCCTATTGAGTCATTCCTAGGGAATTCGAATGTCAATTAGTGGAAAGAGTGGCCTGATGTTTCTAGGGATTGAATTTTCATGCTATCAAGGACTATACGTGTGGACTGTTTCAAATTGTCCAAATTCTGTTTTTTCATTTTAAAGGTGTGGGTAACAGCATCTGTATCGGTTGAGAATTCAATGGGCTAGCAAATAGAAGTGAACCCATTAGTGCAAAGGAGTTACCCAATTTGCAGCATTCAAAAATAAATCTTGAACTCAATAAATGTTAACTGTTGTCATGATAACTGCAGTAGATGCTTTGTGATTATAGCTGGTTAGAGTTCTCTTTTAGTGAATTTTCCCATTTGGGTAAGGCAAGATCATCACTGTTATGTGCTATTTTGTTTGCTTACTGTTTTATAGACACTACTATTCAGCTTCAAAATTTTTGAAAGCTTTCTTTCATGTGAATTTACCTGATCATCAGAGTCATGAACTAATTGGTATCTCTTGAATCTCTTCCTTTTATATAAAACTAGTAACTCACCAGGTTTTCACTGACCTTTGATGATGTGTCTATTTTTCTACATTTGTTAGTATGGGATTTGGAGTTTGGCATATGTGTCTGTATTGTTACTTCCTGTGTTTTAAATTACTTTGCCACTATATGGCTATATGTTGTAATAATTGTCATGGCTACATGGGCAACTGTATGTTTAAATGGCTTCAGAGATCATCTCCATCCCATTAAACAAATATTCACTATTCTTGAGCTTTACTTAACTAAAATGTCACTGTAAAATATGTGTGTGTGTGTGTATTTCAGTAGCATGCTGATAATGTTTTTAATGCTTTGTTTCTGCTATAAAATGTTGCATTCAGAAAGATGATTTCAGTATATATTTTACAAATTGTAAAATTTTCTCTTGAAACTTTGCAGTTATTGCTCCATTATTATTCCATATTTATTGCTAAACAGTAAAACTTGGAATTCATTCTGACTTCTCTTATTTGGTAAGGAAACCATATTTTTAGCACAGATGCTTGTAAAAATTTGTTTTTGATCTCTGTAATTGTTTTGCCAGAATGTGTCTAGACTCATTGACCTCTCTTCAGATATACTTACATTGTTATAAGCCATTTTAATATGCTCTTACTGATTCTTTTTCTTTGTTGTAAAGCAGGGTTCATAAATTCCAATAACTCCAGTGTCTAGGCAAGTAATGTAAACATTAAAATGTATCCTGAGGGAAAATACAGGCCCTACCTAAGGGGAGCAGTTGCTACTCAAACTTAAGAAATGGTTGCCATTTGGAAATGGGGTCTAAGTGTACCCAAACAGTCTCATTTTTCAAGAGAAGGTATGAAATCACACTGTCTACATGTTGGATTAAATCTGTTTCTCTTTGAGTGACATTGCACAAGCCAAGTAAAATATACCTGCTAGTCTTATTTGCTTATAAACTATCATTTGACAACATTTAGGTAATTATCACCAATTAATCTTTCCTTAATTCAAACATTTAGCAAGTATTAACTGAGTGACTATATTATCCAGTCATGATCTAGGAGCAAAGTATATAGTTGTTTCTTTTGTAGTAAATACTACTGATTTAAACTTTTTTCCCTTGTAATTTTTCTGAACTTCCTAAGAAAAGTTTTAGGTTGGATGCCATTTTCTGCACTTTGCATTTTCATCTCCTTTCTTAGTTTTATATCTTTTATTTCTATTTTAAAGTTTATCATCCACATCATGGATTCATTTTCTGCAATGTCAGATCCCTTCTTTGTCTTCTATGATGAGTTGAATTATACTACAATTTTAGTCTCCTTGAAATTCTTCTTAATTTTGCACATTCCTTTTCAAATTTCTTCTGGGTTTTTGTTTGTTTGTTTGTTTTTTTGTTTTTGCTTCTGCTTAGTATAGACCATATAATCATGGATTATACCAAAAATCACTTTTGAAATACTCTTCCTCAGAATATTTAAGATATATTTTCTATCTTTTATACTATAGTATCTGTTTGTAGGTCCCATATTGGTTAGTTTTTTAAAAAACAAACAACTTATTCTTTCTCTTATTTGAAGGAGAAAACTCTCTTGATGCAGTGATTGCTCAGAGAGGTGGACCTTAGAACTACGCTCAGATCTTAGATCTGTACTCTTATTCTGATGAAAAGCTTCACTTAGATTTAAGAAGTAGAATAGCTTTATATGAACGGTACCCAGTGAAATGCTCAGTGTCCTGTATAAATGTGATACTGTGGTTGTGATCACTGAGAACAAGATGACAAAATAAGAGCTGTCTGGAGCTCACATTGCTACCGAGTTTCCTCCAGGTTCCAACTCTCCTATAACACTGAATGTATAGACTCTATAATAACACTGAATGTATAGACTCTAAAATTATATAATTTTTATGATAAAATGTGCTTCCACTAACCTCCTTGCCCTTCCCCTTTCCAGCAAACTCCATTTCCTGTCTTGATTAGTTGTTCTGAATAGAATAAGAAAGATGAAGTACAAAGATGAGTAATGTCTTCTCAGCACTACTGCTATGCTGGCATGTATAAACCCTCAGTATATGATCAGAATCCATCAGATCAAATTTTAGTTTTTGAATTTTTTTAATCAGGTCTAAATATTTGTGGGAATTAATATTTAATAACTTTTATTCTTGCTTAAATTTTTCCTGGTATCAGAGAGAAAGTTTACTCATTTTGCAAAACATAAAATACATATTCAGTCTTGCTATTACCCAATCCATCCATAGACCCCTTTATATGCATGCTACATTATGGAACTTTTGGGCTTAATTTTTCTATATCTTCATAAGTTTATTATTAATCATTTTAGAGATTATTAATCATTTTAGAGTTTATTTTATCATTAATCTTCATTATACATCACTTATCACCACTGGTGTTTGAAACAGGAATAGAGAAAACAGGATAGAAGAGTCCAGAAGGATGATATTTTTCCTTCCTTAGTTTCCTTATTATATTGTCTAAAGTTTTACACCACCTTTCAAGAAAGTATAAAAGAAGGCTGAAGACACTTGTTGTATTTTGTTTTTTACTTATATTAGATACAAATGAGAATTCAGAATTTTTAAATTTCTACCCAAACCACCAAAGGAAGAAAACTGATAGAAGGAGATGTCTCACAAGTCTGAGAGCAGAACCCTAGACTTTAATAATGACAGTGAAATTGTTCCTATAAGTGAAATCTGAGATGAATTTTCTTAAAACTCAAGAAGTTCTGAGTGAAAAATGCCTTTGTGAGAACATAAAGAAAAAACATATTACCAACCAGTTAGTCATAAAACAAGTAGGACCTTAACCTAACTATCCACGTACTATTTCACAGCGAGAACCTAGATGATCCCATTTTGCTAAAAATATATGTGACAATATTCTTTCACCTTTTGTCTGGTTGTATACCACAGTTCTTTGATACCAAAAATGTTGCCATGTTTACATTAACAAATCTAGTTATTTTTATTATCTCCTTATTCTTACTGCTGTAAATTTTCATAAAATGACAAAAATGTATAACAACCTAAAAAGGTTTATTGGACCCAGATGGTAAATGCATTAAACCATATTCCTGGTTTCCTAAAGGCTTAGTAAATATTATATGCTGCTAAGTGTTTATAGTTAAAGTATAGTTGGTGGCTCTCTTTGGTTATGGTTGCCATAATTCTCATCATCACCAACCTAATCATTTAAGCCGTGAATGGGCCCCTGATAATTTATCTTAATTAAAACATACCTTCACTATAATGACAAGAGGTACTCTGCTCATCTTTACTTAAGGCAACATTCCCTCTTTACTTCCATGCACGCATCGGTGGGAAAAGAGGAAACAGCAAAGCCTACAGGGAAAACTGTTGAGTGTCATTTTAAATTAGAAGTCTGTACATTTGTTTGTTGTAGGAAAAAATCAGAGAAAATGAAAGAAATCTAGATACAAAAATGACAAAGGAAAATAAAACCAGAAATAAAAAGAATAATTCATGGAGAAAATGAAAAAGCCAGTTCAGAGAAAAAGATATAAAGAGTTGGAAGGACCTTTGGAAAGAGTGAGAGATTATCCAGTTCAAACATTGTAACACTAAGGCACTTATCAGCCACATATTTACTCAGCATTGCATCTAAATGTGCCAAGAACTGTGCTAAGAACATAAAGATAGAATACTATATTCTAAGGATTTGTAGTGCAGTGGCACAATTAACAAATAAATAACCTTCACCCGTCCCCAGTTTCACAGAACGTCTTCTGTTTCCTGCGCAATTCCATCCTGACTGACATACTCAGGTGGACTAAAAGTTCTGCTGCCAACACGAATGGAGTAGCCAGATGAGATGAGCCGACAAGAAACAAAAGTACAATAGAAGTCAAAAGTGGAAAGGTAGAATTCTACCATTTACCAAGAAAATAGCATGATATCTCATCTTTCACCCACTAAGAAACCCCACTAAACACGGTACAGTTCCATTTAGAAATAAGTGTGAAATATAAAAGAAGACAGAGAAAGAAGGAATTAATCATGGTTGGTGGAGATCTTAGGGGAATTAATCAAGGTAGGTTTCACACAAGAGGTGACATAATAATTGTCTTTTTAAAGTAAGAACCTTGGGTGTATAAGAAGGAAAAGGACATTTTAAAGACAGAAAAGAAATGCACAGGGCTTGGCAGGAAAGAAAACTGTTGTATTTAGGAAACAGAAAGTCACCATATTTGAATAGAATCTAAGTATACACACACGATATAAAATTTTGGTGGCAGAAAACACTGCCAAGAAACCACCCATACTAGACAGTGTCCAGGCTGGGATCAATACATCATTCAGAAGGCAATGAGAAGCTATTTAAGCAAGAAGTGCCAATCTGCAAACATGTGTTGGAAGAATAAATATTACCAAAATGACTATACTACCCAAGGCAATCTACAGATTCAATGCAATCCCCATCAAATTACCAATGGCATATTTCACAGAACTAGAACAAAAAAAAAAAAAAATCTTATATAACTATGGAGACATAAAAGAGCCTGATAGTCAAAGCAATCTTAAGAAAGAATAACAGAGCTGAAGGAATCGGGCTCCCTGACTTTGGACTATACTGCAAAGCTAGTCATCAGAACAGTATTGTACTGGCACAAAAATAGAAATATAGATCAATGGAACAGGATAGAAAACCCAGAAATAAACCCATGTGTCTATGGCCAATTAACTATGAAAAAGGAGGTAAGATTACACAATATTGGAAAGAAAGTGTCTTCAACAAATGGTGCTGGGAAAAACTGAACAGTTCCATGTAAGAAAATAAAATTAGATCGTTCTTTAACCCCTTACAGAAAAATAAGCTCAAAATGTGACCTAAATGTAAGACCAGACACTATAAAACTCCTAGAGGAAAACATACAATATTCTCTGACATAAATCACAGTAACATCTTTTTTGATCTGTCTCCCTGAATGATGGAAATAAAAATGGCACCTACTTAAAAGCTTTTACACAGCAAAGGAAACAATAAATGAAACAAAAAAACAACCCACATATTGGGAGAAATTATTTGCAAATGATGTGATCGACAAGGGATTAGTCTCCAAAATTTACAGAAAGCTCATGATGCTTAACAGAATCGAAACAAACAACTCAATCAACAAATGACAGAAGACTTAAATGGACATTTCTCCAAAGAAGACAAATCGATGGCCAAGAGGCACATGAAAAGATGTTCAATATCATAAATTATTAGAGAAATATAAATCAAAACGACAATGCAATATCACCTCACAGCAGCCAGAAAGACTAGCATCAAAAAATCCACAAACAATAAATGCTGTAGTGGGTGTGGAGAGAAGGGAGCCCTTCTACATTGTTGATGGGAATGTGAATTGGTACAGCCACTATGGAGAACAGTGGACGTTCCTTAAAAACTAAAAACAGAGCTACCATGAGAGTGAAAGGGAAAGAAAGTGTTAGTTCCTCAATCATGTCCAACTCTTTACAACCCCATGGACAATAGCTTACCAGGCTCTTCTGTCCATAGAATTCTGTAGGCAAGAATGATGGAGGAGGTAGCCATTCCCTTCTCCAAGGGATTTTCCCAACCCAAGGATTTAGCTTGTGTCTCCTACATTATAGATGGATTCTTTACCATCTGAGCCAACAGGAAAGGACACTGCAGTCTACTCCTGGGCATATATCTGAAGAAACACATGATCCAAAGTGATACATGCACCCCAGTGTTCATTGCCGCACAATTTACAAGAGCCAAGATACAGAAACAATTTTAATGTCCATTGACAGAGGAATGGGTAAAGAAGATATGGTACATACATACAATGGAACATTACTCAGCCATTGAAAAGAATGAAATAACGCCATTTGTAGCAACATGGATGGATCTAGAGATTGTCATAATGAGTGAAGGAAGCCAGAGTAGGAGAAATATCATATGATATCTCCTATATGTGTAATATAAAAAGAAATGATACAAATGAACTTACAAAACAGAAAGAGACTCAGAGGCTTAGAGAACAAACTTATGGTTGCCAGGGGGACGGGACAGTTAGCAAGTTTGCAACGGACAGGTGTACACTGCTTTATTTAAAATGGATAACCAACAAGGACCTACTGTACAGAATACGGAACTCTGCTCGATGTTATGTGGCAGCCTGGAAGGGAGGGGAGTTTGGAGGAGAATGGGTATATGTGGATGATGGCTAAGTCCCTTTGCTGTCCACCTGAAACTATCACAACATTGTTAATCAGCTATGCCCCAATACAAAATAAATAGCTTAAAAAATTAATGCAAAGGTATAATTTATATTTTCTCTCCATTTTTATAAATGATAAAATTGAGTGATGCATAAAAATGATAAATGATAAAATTTAAAGTACAATTTTAAAATTGATTTCATGGTATCCTGGATTCTGTTTTTGCTGATAACAAAAGGAGTACAAGGTAAATAAACGTAACCTGCCCAATGAAAAACAACTTGGTTATTCTGGCTTAAGATAGAGTTTTTTAGCTTTACTTTTTCTATCAGTTCAAAGCTCAGGTTCAAAACCAAGTCTGCTTCCCCTTCTGAAAGCATTTTCTTCCCTTTGCTCTTGCTTAAAATGTCCCAGGCACAGAGAGAAGAAAGAGCTCAGCTCCTCTTAAAGGAGGAGGAGGAGGGCTCTCTGGTTCATATGCAATGTGTATTTGTGGGAATTGATGAAGGCATTGTTTCTTAAATGTCTTGATCTGAGGATCCCCTTCACATTAAAAACTATTAAGAAATCCATACAAACTAGTGAATATAACAAAAAGGAAACAGACTCACGAATATAGAGAACAAAGCAGTGGCTACCAGTGGGGAGCGGGACAGGGAGGCAGAGGGGCAATACTGGGGTAACAGACTAAGAGGTACAAACTACTATGCATAAGACAAGCTACAAGGATATGTAACTATAAATGGAGTATAACCTTTAAAATTGTGGATCACTATGCTGTACACTTGTAACTGATACAATATTGTACTCTATACTTCAATTTGAAAAAAAAGAAACCAAAAAAAATGTGTTTACGTGGGTTGCTTTGCTTTTGTGATTATGTGGGTCATTGATAATCACCATATTAGAAATCAAAACAGAAAAATGTTAAATGCACATTAATTTTAAATTAACACTAAAAATTCATTATATTAACATAAAAATATTCTTGTGAAAAATAACATTTTTCAAAAAGTAGTGGTAAGAATGGCATTCCTTTACATTTTACAAATCTCTTTAATGTCTGGCTAACTAACCTAATAGAAGATACCTGAATTTTCATAAATATTTCACTCAATCTGCTGAGATATGTTCTTTGAATTGAAATATTTGAAGAAAATCCTGGCTCATACACATATTTTATTAGCAAAAGAAGGAGGATTATAATAGTCTTTTCATATGATTTTGGGTATTCTTTGATACTATAACAAAACCCAACTCAATGGGTGAGAACACCTTAAAAGCAAATAATAGCTAAGTAATCGGAAACCATATCAATAATTTTTTGTTTGTTTTTTTGTTCTCAAGTTTACTTTGTAATTTGAATAGCTCTTCTAGTCATGCATGATTTCCCAACATCTCTTGGAAAATATTGGTTGAATAATTTATGCAGATCTTCCATTTGGTTGACACATTTCATTACACAGAGTCAAAAATAAAATCCATTAGTAATACCACTGATCTCATGAGCAATGTCTCTTGAGCATAAGGTAACAAATAAAAGTTTTCCAAATGTATCAGTTTTCTGTTGTTGCCATAATAAATTACCACTAGTTTATGACCTCACAGTTGTGTTGTTCGGGAGTCCCAGTTCTGCAGACCATATTTTGATAACTGCTAAGCTCCAAAGCCTACATCTTTTGAGAAACTATATGTTTGACTGTGGCAAGAATTAACCCTGAAATCTAAGTGATTTAATATACAAACGACTACTTCTCACTCATAAAATGCCCACTCCTGGGGTAGGAGATTCACCCGGAGAATTCTTCTCCATGTAGGATGAAGTGTTCCTGGCCTGTCATGCAATTATCTATTGTACTGTTGTCCTGTCTCTCATGGATCTGTGGACTAATGGCTCTGTTGGAGGGTTATAACTTAAGGTTCCTTATACAGAAACATCTGAAATCAACTGAGGTTACAGATATGCTTAAGAGAGCAGCTGGGTTAGGCATCCGATCTGGCTCTCTTATATCACTGGATGCACCTGGCAGGTCAGCTGAGGCTGTTGACCTGAACACCTGCATGAAACTTTCTCTTGTAGTTTGAGCTTCTCGAAACAATGAGTTTAGATATTCTCAGAGGGTGTGTCCCAAGAGCATGTGTTTCAAGAGACAGGAAGAAAAGTGTGCCTGCCCCAGAAGGCCTGGGTATGAAAACTGGCATGTTATTTCCATTGTTATGTTGGTCAGAACATCCACAGAACCTGATCTGATATAAGGGGAGGGTGATATAATCCCCACTACATGATGGGAGGAATATAAGAAAATTTTGGTTGGTTGTATTCTATTATTGCTTGGCTGAATCTCAAGAAGCAATAATGTCCACCATACTGTCCTGTGGACACTCACTGGAAAATAGTCACTCTGATCTGGTCCCTGGTACTCTACTGCTAAATTTGTTTATCAGAGCATCAAAAGTGTATCAGCTTTTGAAGTTCATAGTCCCTTATAGATTCCACTGTTATGAAGCTATGAAACCCCTTCATCTCAAACACCAGGCTTCTTCTTAACTACCTGTCCTTTCAGTACCTTGCTGCTTGCGTCCAGGGCAATAGGATATTGTAAATCTCCGATAAGCCATCAGCAACTGAGTATGCCAGAAGAGATACTCAGGCCATGTCAACCACCACCTTCTGCCAAAGTTGCTCTACAACATTTAATAATTTGGGGTTAAGGTACCTCTTTAATGAGCTATAATTTGGGGGGATATACATTGGAAGTTCATGACAATTTCCAGTCTTCTGAAATCTTTCCCTCCATATTTTTTACCCTTATCCTAGTAATTTGACTTAAGACCTTGAAAAAAAAAATGCAAGAGCTCTAATGTCCACTTGCATTTCTCTCATCTTTTTCTTTGGCTTCACCTCTCAGATCCAGAAGGTCTTTCTACTTCCCTTTCTTGTCTTTTAGGAATATCCCATAAATCCATTGCTCTGTTCAATAGCTAATTGTAAAAATGCTCATTTCCTTAGAACTAGTTCTTACTTTTTTTCCTCAATGAAATCTGAATTGCAAGAATATTTTCACTATGATAAAATTCATCATTGCCCTGTTTGTGTAGTAGGCAAGCTACAGGGGTGTACTTAGTTGCTCAGTGGTGTCCAGCTCTTTGCTACCCCATGGACTATAGCCCGCCAGGCTCCTCTGTGCATGGGTATTCTCCTGGCAAGAATACTAGAGTAGGTTGCCATGCCCTTCTCCAGGGGATCTTCTCAACCCAGAGACAGAATCCAGTCTCCTGCATTGCAGGCAGATTCATTAAAGTCTGAGCTACCAGGGAAGTCAAGCTATAGTATGCAAGCCCAATTCAGTCCCTGGGCTAAACTGAGTCTGCTTTTGAATGGTCCATGTACTAAGAATAGACTTTACATTTCACAGATGTTTCTAGATCTATTATATATAGAATGAATAAACAACAAGATCCTATCATATAGCACAGGAAACTATATTCAATATCCTGTGATAAACCATAATGGAAAATAATATGAAAAATAGTATGTATATATAACTCAATCACTTTGCTATGCAACAGAAATTAACATGACAGTGTAAATCAACTATACTTCAATACAGTTTAATAAATAAATTAAAGAAGTTGCTAAAGAACAAACAAATGGCCAAAGAACCCAAAGTCAAAGAAGAATATGAGAGAAAAATGAAACTTGGCTTAATGAGTCTTCTACAGATAAAGCTTGCCAATCCTTGTTCTATTTGGTATCTTCTCTCCTACAGAAGTTATGAATGACTCAGTTTAAATGCTTGGAAAGGCACAGTAAAGCTTGGTAAATGTTTAACACTTTTTAAAAATCCCCATTTCAAAGATAAGAAAAGATCTATTTCAATATCTGACATATACTGAGTGTTCAATAAATGTTCATTTCCTTTCCAGACCTCTTCTTCTCAATGAGGATGATGAGAAATAATAAAAGTATGTAACTTAAACCAAAAAGATCAAAACATTGTTATTTTAGGTGCTTAAAAGGCATTTGCTTAAGTGAAACTGAAATGCTTAAAAGGAATCTCAGGGGAAGAGAACATGGTAATTTCTTCTTTTTTTTTTTTTAATACATACAAGCTGAGCTTCTAATGGTGCTAGGGAGTCATTTGTAAATATGGAAGTAATTTGAAAAAACAATTGGGTTTTGAGTAGATAAACATGCTTCACATTTGGGAAAATATGTGACAATTGGAACTACCAGAGTATAAGAGTCAATTTATTAAAAAGGAAATCAGAAATGAGGAAATCCAAATACTGGAGACCAGAAGCAAGTTAAGAGTTTTATAGAAATCAAAGAAAAATCAGTCAGAAAGGCAGCACTACAATCAAGAACGAGTTTTGTTAGGTACCAAATTAATCATTAATAAGGAAAATAATATCCTAAGAAGATAAGCAATTTCCCCAAGACCTTCCAGCTAGATAATCACAGTCATTCTTCCAGATATCAAATCTAGCACTACTAAATCCTGACATACCCCTCCTTCACAATTTCCATTAGTTTCCTGTTTGCTGTTGTTAACAAAATTAAGTGTATTTCTCTTACAATTCTAGAGACAAGGGGTCTGAAATGGGTCACACTCAGCTAAAAGCAACATTTCAGTAGGGTTGGCTCATTTCTGGAGGCATTAGAGTAGGACCTATTCCTTTGCCTATTCCAGCTTCTAGAAACTGCCTACATTCATTGGCTTGTGGCTTCTTTTCATTTACAAAGCCAAGAGAGGCCCCTCAAGTCTGTCTTACATGGTATCACTCAGATACAGAAACTTCTGCTTCTTTCTTCCAAAACTTCAGGACACTTGTGACCACACTGGGCCAACCTAGATTATCCAAAATAATCTGCATATTTTAAGGTCAGCTGACTAGCAACCTAAATTCCATCTGCAACCTTAATTCCCCTTTGCCATATAATCTAACATATTCACAGGTCTCATAACAGGTATATAAATTTGAGGGCCATTATTCTCCTTGGAAGAAAAGTTATGACCAACCTAGATAGCATATGGAAAAGCAGAGAGATTACTTTGCCAACAAAGATCTGTCTAGCCAAGGCTATGGTTTTTCCAGTGGTCATGTATGGATATGAGAGTTGGACTGTGAAGAAAGCTGAGCGCTGAAGAATTGGTGCTTTTGAACTGTTGTGCTGGAGAAGACTGTTGAGAGTCCCTTGGACTGCAAGGAGATCCAACCAGTCCATCCTAAAGGATATCAGCTCTGGGATTTCTTTGGAAGGAATGATGCTAAAGCTGAAACTCCAGTACTTTGGCCACCTCATGCAAAGAGTTGACTTACTGGAAAAGACCCTGATGCTGGGAGGGATTGGGGGCAGAACGAAAAGGGGACGACAGAGGATGAAATGGCTGGATGGCATCACTGATTCAATGGATGTGAGTCTGAGTGAACTCCAGGAGTTGGTGATGGACACGGAGGCCTGGCGTGCTGCGATTCATGGGGTCGCAAAGAGTCAGACACGACTGAGGACTGAACTAAACTGAACTGAACTAATTCTCCCTACTGTACCACTCCACTTCAAATGCTTCCTATCTTTTAGTCATTCCATCTCAAAATCTAGGAGCCACTTTTGTTTCAATTCTACTATCATCAGATGTTAATGACAAGGCTCCTTTTATTCATTTATTCATCATTTAACATGTACCTACAGAGTGACTTCAGGTTCAAAGTATTATTTGTGACTTTAAAAAAGGAATAAGGTATAATGCTTGTCTTCATGGACCTAAAATATGCTGAGTCAATCTGAGATGCTTTTTTCCTTCCTTTGTCTTCATGTCTGAACTAAAATCCTGTTCTTTCTGTTTTCTTTTCTATCTCCTTTTCTTTAAATTTTGCACACATCCAGTTGTTATATTTATCTGAATGTTCAACTCAGTATCACTTTTTTATGTACTTCCCTCTTTATTTCAACATTTACAGTGTTCTTTACCACCTGCCCACTGTTCAAAAACGGTCTTGTCAGAGATAGACCTTACAGCTTTTTCCATCTCCTGTGCTCCTTATTCTTGTTTATGAACCCAAATATATCTTCTCTCACTTTTTTTGTAAACAGATACTTCTCCCAGAAATTTCCTGATTCACAGTGCTTCTTCCTTGTTCAGAGTCTGTACAGAAGCTTCTCTTAATCTATCAAGCTTTTCAACACCCAATCTAAAAAGCCCATATTTTCTTATCAGAACCTCTCTGCCTATGAATTCCATGACTGGAATGGAGTCACCTTCTACTGCAGACAATCCATCTCTACACTTTCCAATCCTATCATGCTCATTCCACCCTTGAAGACTTAAGTTTCTGCTCCTGTTCCTGCCTGGAGTAGCTTCTCACTTCTCTGCCCTGTCCCAATCATCTTTGTATCTCATGGCCAGGATTCTTCTGAAAACCCTCCCCCTTCAATATTTTTTGCCTAATGATGATGTAGTTTTCACTGTTTCAGCTTCCATTTCATAGAACTGATTGTCATTATCACTAGCATATCATAAGACACCAGCCAGTTAGAAAACAAACCATAAATTTTAAAATAGCTGGGCAGAAGTTAAGAACAGGGACAAAAAAGATGTTCAGATATTATGAATATATAACAAATACATGTCACAACTTGGTCTCACAGAACATGCAAAAATTAGAATCAATAAACATGTTCTTTGAAAACTAACACTACTCTCCATTATATAGTCCTCTAACTATTAAGTATTTGTAACTTTAGACATATCAACCATATATTTGCTTTTTCCAAAGTAATTCATGCTTCTTACATAATATATTCAACTAAACTTGAAGTATTCATTATAGAATTGAACATTTTCTTCATAGTTTTATAACTTTAGTATCTCACAGTAGAACAACAATTTTTAAAAATAATGTAAAATTCATACTTGAGCCAAATCACACCCAAGCCTTATTAGTGTCCAAAAACAATTTTTACTGATGAGTCAACTCCCAGCCAAAGTCAATTTACATCCCAAACCACTTTTTATTGATGAGACATTTAAAAACTGCAACAGAAAATTCACCACCTTAGAACAAAACAGGCACAAATAAATATTGAGGAAACAAATTGAATTAATCAAGCCAAAGCATAAGCTGACAAGTAAGAAAGGCTGAAAGAAGTATCAACTCCTAGAACTACAGTGTACAAAACAAGTGGGTCATACTGTCTTCCTTATGGCTGTGTTGCCCAGTTCTACTCAATGACATCATGTTTAATTTCTTGAAAAAATTATCACAATCATCCCTGCTTAATTCTCAGAATCAACTAAATCATCTTAGACCACTGATGATAGCCTTCCTGAATCCTCCTCTTAAAGAAAAGTCACAAACACACTCATCTAAACGAGGGAGAAAGAACAACAAGATGTTTTCTTAGAGACTGTACCTTGTGGCCATCCTTTTACTTCATCTAGGTACTGACAATGGTATTTCTAAAGCTCTTGAGGCCTTGATCTGGAATAATGCAATCTTTCTACAGAAAAACAATCTTATATCCCAACATGTGAGCAGAGAAAATAAAAAAAAAAAAAGGTCATAGTACCTCATTGTGCACAGAGTTGCTGAGTTATTGCAGAGGTGATGAGACATTGCTGGAAGCAACAACAGGTTTCTCAGCCTGAGATCTGAAACAAAACAAAACAAAACAAAACAAAACAGTCAAAGGGAGTTGTTGTACATGTATCCACTCTTCTGGTGCTCAGAAGGTGCCTATGGAGCACACAGCTAAGAGGGACCAGCAAGCATAACAGCTTTCAGAGGATGAGACTCTTTAACTCCCCATAGCACAGAAAATTACTGAACATATACATGAATCCTGGGCAAGACAAAAAGGGAAATCATATATATTGTATAAACATAATTTTCTTGTAGAAATACATCGTATATCATAAATCATATTATTTGAGATGTACTAAAATGAAATACAAAGAATGATAAAGTGTTTCCATTGTAAATGATTTTCTAATTGTAAGAATTGGGAAGTATGTTGATAAATCACTTTGGAAATACTTTCATATTTCTGCATATTATGGGGCATTTCATTTGAAGATATCAAATTTTCATAACCAGTAGCCAGATTGTTATACAGACATTTTCTCTAGAGTACCTTCCCAGAACTCTCCTTTAATTCTTTTCCGAAATAAAAACCGTCAAAACTCAAAAGGACTTGGAGAAAAAAACTGAAGGGAGGAAGACAGTCTTTGAGGATATGTATTTAAAATTGGTTGACTTATGTGCATGTAATAATATATTTTGGCACATGACGAACATCATCAACCAGCCTATCTTGAAATTCCTTTACATGTAAAGCACTATGTTTATGTGAGTAGTTTCTAGCATTACCTAACAAAATCAAACATCAATAGGGAATGTGAGGTTTGACACTGATTACCAGAAAATGTAGGAAAGAGGAAACTATTATCTAGGAATCACCTCAAATGGATGTGCATTAACTTTTTTTGTGTATTGTGCATTAACTCCAAAAGTTGTTGTTTTGTCACTAAGTTGTACCCCACTCTTTTGCAACCCCATTGACTGTAGCCCACCAGGCTCCTGTGTCCATGGGATTTCCAGACAAGAATACTGGAGTGGGTTGCCATCTCTCTCTCCAGGGGATCTTCCTAACCAACTCCAAAAGTGCATTATTCCAAATGTCTCCATAACATGAGAGTTTGGAAGTGATTAACCTGAAATCTCCTGAAATGATTCTTTCTTGGACCACAAATGATGCTAACATTTCCATTTTAGTGTTTAAGATAAACTGTCTTGCTTCCTTGGTTTCAAGCCAAGGGCCCATAGTGCTGTATTTGCTTGCCCCCACATGTGAATTGAGGGCTTCGCAGGTGATGCTAGTTGTAAAAAAATCCACCTGCCAATGTAGAAGCACAAGAAATGTGGGTTCAGTCCCTAGGTTGGGAAGATTTCCTGGAGGAGGGCATGGCAACCCACTCCAGTATTCTTGCCTGGAAAATCCTATGGACAAAGGAGCCTGGTGGCTTACTCCATAGGGTTGCAAAGAGTCAGACAGAACTGAAGCAACTTAGCACACAGCACACACATACATATGTGAATTACAGTAATGTCTAGGATAATGAAAAAGAGAATCTAAGAGGTTAAAGAGAGGTGATATATTAATCTAAGGAATAAAATGTTAGCTAGAAGGCTTGTCTGGCTATCTCTAACTCCCAGGGGGAGTTAAAGGATAAGAAAGAAGATTGTTTTCACAGTTACACTTAGAAAACAACTTGGATAGGTGATCTTAAAGTGTTGGTGAACTTTATTTCATTCTTTTTTTCCTCTACATGTTATTATTAGTGAAAACGCTGAAAAGGAAACAGATAATAAACTTGAAAATGTGTTCATTCCTAAATAGCTACTGTATGGGAAGGAGAAGATTTTATATCATTTGGTTTCAGACTGTAAAAGAAGGATAGTTCTAAGAAGAAAGAGCTGCAGTTTTTCTACAGCAATGGTTTAGAGAAACAGGTCAATTCCTATGGCAGAAAACAAAAAAATCTAAGACGTATTCAGGAAGCCATCCCTAAACCCAGAAGTGGTTCTTCAGGAGTATTTTCAGGAAGACTCTTAGGTAAATCTAGACATATCTCAATACAGCTTGAAAATGAGGAAAGGTATTGAATCACTAGATGAAAGGTGAAGAAAACACGAAGTATCACATATGACCAGCACCTGCCCACCATTCTCTTGACAAGAGACAACAGTCCATAAGAGGTGATCACATGAGTGAAAACCAACTCTGTGTCAGAGTCAGACTTTTGAAATACTGAATTCAAGGCCTCAACTTAAATCATAACCTCTGGGGAAGAGATTTAATAATCTCTGTCTTTTAAAAACTCTTTAGTGATCTTGGTAATCAGCTATTAATACTTTAGAAACTACTACTTTATAAGTAACTCTCACTTAGAGAAGTGTGACTTTTTTGGAAGAGTTTGAAAAGCACTGACTTGATTCAACGGATTCTTCTTTGAATGTTTCGTACAATTCAATAGTGATGTCATCTGGTCCCAGGGTTTTCTTCATTTGTAGGAAGGTTTTTGAATACTGATACAATCTCCATACTAGTGTATCTATTTGCTTGCCCTCTTTCTCTATGATTTAATTTTATCATATTATATATTTCTAGGAATTTATTCATTTGTTCTGGGATTTCCAAATTGTTGGCATAAAATCTCTTATAATCATTTTAATTTCTGTCATCAGTTATAATGTCTCTTCTTTCACTGGATTTTATTTAATCTCTTCTCTTTGTTAGTCAGTCTAGCTCAAGTTCTGTTAATTTTATGTTTTCAAAACACCAACTCAGTTTCAATTATTTTTCTCTTTTGTTTTTCTATCTTATTTGTGCTCTTGTCTTTTTTTTCCTGTCCCCCTTGTAAATGTGGGTGTGACTTGTTTTTCTAGCTCCTTGAGGTATAAAGTTAAGGTGTTTGAGATATTCCTTCTTTTATAATCTACTTCTTTATTTAACTTCTATATGTTTTAATATCTGTATCTACGAATATACCTAGGATTACAGTAGTTAAGAAAAATGAAACTGATAAAAGTGATATAAAGTTTATATATTAAAAATCTAGCAAAATATCTATTATAAAGCAGAAAAACAATAAATGAATTACTTATCATTGTTTCATGAAAAACATTATATATGATCAAAGTCTATCTTTACTGAACTATAATGACATATTATATACACACTGTCAATGAGATGTACTCTTTGAACAGTGACAATCAGAATACAATTCACAACTTTTAAATAGAGACTAATCAACTAAACCCCATTAAATAACATTGGAGGGCATTTTTAGATGTCTTGAAATTTGCAAGAATACTGTCTTTATTGACATTCTATTTGCCATATAAAAACTTTCACACCCCCATGCATTCTCATATGCATTTAGATGTTGGCCTTAAGATGAATGTTGACTTGGCTCATCTAAGACATAACTGAAGCATGAAAGAGCTATAAGTAATTAAAGAATAAAAAATGTAAATATATAGATCATAAATTTTCATTTTGTTTTAGAATTACTTAAAAGTAGCACCAACTAAGGAAGTTTTTAATAGAACAAATAAATGTCAGATGTTAGATACATATTTATGCCACTGTGTAAGAGAGCATAATATATCCAGATGGTACATAATGATCATATATGGTAAGAGAAAAAAAATTTTTTTTTTCATTGAAGCTGGAGATGTACATATGCTCAGTATACTTCATTGAGTATTACAAATCAGTAGAGAATTTATTGATTATTGAGGGAAAATATAATGAGATTCTCATTTAACATAACACATAATTTCCAAATGGATAAGAGTTATAAATAAACAGAAGAAACAAAGAGACAAAATAAAACCAAAAAAAAACTGTAAATTATAGGGATAATGTATAAATAATTAACCCTATGAACTCAAACTTTTAATGAACTTGATGGTATAATGACTGAACTTACAAAATAAAATGTATTGGTAAACTAACAAAAGACAATCCATGTGATAGGGAATCATCTGAAATACATCTCTCTACCCTGGTTAATATTTTCAATATGCAAACAGTTTCTACAAATCCATAACCAAAAATATCTTATTATATCTTATTAGACAACATCAGAAATCATTCCAGCGATCTATTTCCTTCATCTTTAAAATGGGGATTATAGGGGCATCTCATGATTTAAAAGGTTGTTGTGAGGATCAAGTAAATCAATAAATGTTAAACACTCAGAATAGTCCCTAATATTAAGTGTTAGAAAAATATCTTGTCAATAGGTTCACACAAAAAACCCACAGAAGTCAAAGTATTGGTAAATATTTAACTATAGTACTAAAAAAACATTGTAACTCAAATAATATAAAATGACTGTGCCATGAAATCCATATTTTAAAATAACAATGTTTAATAGAATAAAATTACTATGCAGCAGATATTCTCAACCATTTTTTGTTTGAAATAAATACAGTCATTCTGAAAAGCAATTTGATAATATATATCAACAACTTTTTACACATATTCAAACATAATAGACAAGAAAATCTTTATTTTAAAATTCAGATAAGCTACAGCCCAAGTTATTTCATAATTACTCTTATCTATAATATGGAATTATTTAGATGCCTAGTAATAGAAAAAATGTTACCCATAGGAAAATTATCACATATAATGGAGAGCATGCTTTTGTTATTGTGATATTAAGGAACAACTTTAGGACATGAGAAAATACCATTATTTACATTTATATACTTTTCTCCATTCATTCAACAAACTATTATACTTATTCAGTATTTATAATGTGATAGAAATTATATTTAGCTAAAAGACAACACTAAAAATGTTAACAGATCTTATTTTAATACATAAAGAATATATAAAATTTTAATTTTTTTCACTTTTTTTTTGGTATTTCCTACTTTCTATAGTGAGGAGAAATTCTAAAACTTTTTTTAAACATTTATAACTAGCACAGTATCATTCTATGAGGATATTAAAAGCAAAATTTAAGCTTAGAGAAATCTGAGTCAGAGTATGGCTCTATGCATTGTTTATGAGATCAGCTACTCAATTTGTAAATCAATAAGTGAAAGCTGAGTTGTTTTGAGCTTTTCCTTGGGCTTTGCTATTGCACTGGAGTGTAACTAGAATTGTTTAAAAACATTGATTTAAAACCCTGAGCTCTAAGAGTAAACAAAAAAATCAGTGAGAAGATGTATTTTAACTTGCCACCACACATTCTGAACTATACAAACCTAAAAAAAAGTAAATAAACATACAGATTTGTCTTTTAAAGATCAGATTACACCCACAAAACAGCCATCATTTGGTGACTCTCACTGAAAATGAAAATGAATGAGTACATTCTTACTTGGATGAAACTGGATTTGGATTATCACAGAGTCCTAGTATGTCCTGTCAATGGACAAGCAACCTCCAGAAACAGACTGACTTTAGTTTAAAAAGAGAAACAAGACAAAGAAAAATTTAATCTGACACATACTGCTATTATTCAGCAAAATGTAGTTAAGAACTGTCTCATAGAGAAACACAAGGATGCGGTTCAAAAGGGATATTTAATCAAAATAAATGGTGCTCTAAGCTTAGCACGTGGGATTCTCAAGAGATGTTGTGCCAAAGTTCAAATGATTTTGGTCTCATTTTATATGTGGTACAGCTTGAGGTTTGCCCAGCGTGTCACAGAAAAGCAGTCTATGAAGAAAAGTAACCTAGCCCTCTGTCACAGTGACTTGAACTGCAAACTGGTGTTTTTCAATGATGGTTTAGAAAAGGAATTTGAATGGCACCTGTGCAAAGTCCACAGCCAATGAAAGCAAGCAGAGTGAAAGGAACTCTGGGAAGCAGAAAATGTGAAAGATCCTACATTCAAACAGGGTATAGGTATCAGAGAAGATTTTGATCTATGGGAATGGCATTTTAGAATGATTATTTTGAGTGGAATGAAAAAAAATATGGACTGGAGTGATCAATAAAGGAGTCAGAGGGACAGGGTAAGAAATATCAGGTGATGACTGCCTAAGCTAGGGCTGGAACACTGCAACTGGAACGTAGTGGACAGTTGGGTGAGCTAAAGAGCATGGGAAAAGCAGCCCTTAGTGATTGATTGAACTTGGGAGATGTAACAGATAGCGAAGAATCAAACTTGATTCCTGGTTTTTCTTTAACAAATGAAAATGTTTTCACTCACTGAAATTGATAACATAAAAGATAGGACAGTTTGGTCAGAAGTGGAAAATAGAAAAATGCCAGTTCAATAAGGGAAAGGTGGACATATCCAGTAGGAAAGTAGTTATAAATGTTTGAAGCTCAACAGAGAGTTCTGACCCACAGAGCGTTTTTTTGTTTTTGTTTTTTTTTTTTTGCCACAGGTATAAAGAGGACCATCTAGAAAGAGAAAAGAATATGATGGGAATAAAAAAATTGAAGGATGAGCAGTCACAGAAATAAGAGAAAATGTGGTGATAGCCATGTCACAGAGGTCAAAGAAATAGTATTTTAAGAAGGAAGAAATGGTTATCAATGTTAACTACTATGCAGAAGATTATACTGGAACTAAACAATCCTTTAGGCTCAGAGTATAAACGGGCATTGGTGACTCATTGAGAGTTATTATCAGTGAAATAGTGACAGAAATGAGGGAGATAAATCAAGAGCAGAAATTGTTCTTTTTAAAATGTTTATAATAAAAACTATGAAACTAGGCTGAGGGAGGAATCAGTTTACTTAAAATAAGGTAAAGACTTGAACGCATATTAGATAAAGAAGTTGGACACGGAGGAAGTCATAATTCACAGAGAATCTATAAGAGCTAGGATTCAGGGTACAAGCATAGAGATGAATTCTATTAATTTAGTAAGAGTGTTATCATTGTAGTAATTTTTACATGTAACTGTGTTCTTCCAAGGGATTCCCTGGTGGCTCAGATGGTGAAGAGTCTTCAAATATGTCTCACATCTTGCAGAAATACATGAAGCAATGTAGCAGATTGATCAAGACGGCAGAGGAAGGGCTTCCCTCATGGCTCAGTGCTAAAGAATCTGCCTGCCAATGCAGGAGACACAGGTTCGATCTCTGATCCAGGAAGATTCCAAATGCCTCGAAGCAACCTAAGCCCATGCACCACAACTACTGAGTGAGCCTATGATCTGGATCCCAGGAAGCACAGCTACTGAAGCCCGTGTGCTCTAAAGCCTGTGCTCCACAACAAGAGAAGCCGCTGAAATGAGAAGCCTGTGCACCGCAACTATAGAAAAGCTGGTGCAACAATGAAGACCCAGCATAGCCAAAAAATAAACAAATTAGGGAAAAAAAGATGGCAGAGTAAGAGAATATGGAACTCACCTCCCCACATGAATGAATCAAAAATCTATCTACATGTGTAATAATTCTCACTGGAAACTAACTGGAAACTGGCAGTAGAGCGTCTGTACAACCAAAGCTATAAGAAAGATACACATGTAATCAGCCATGTAGGAAGGGAAGAAAAGCAATCAAGCTTGGACCTGTACCCTAGGAGGGGACCCAGAAGAAAAGGGAGAATATATGGGCAGACACCTGCCCTGAGGAGTGAGTGATGAGCTCCATAGCCTGGGCACCCTAAGCCTGAGGTCCTATGCACAACAGACAAGCCCACTTTGCTAGCTGAAAGACCTCAGGGATTAATAGAGAGACTGAAGGAAACCTGGAGTCTACTACTGAGGAGGAACACAGGGATGCTGGCTTGCCCCTCGGTAAGATTAGATGTCTGGAGCCAACACAGGGATGCTGGCTTGCCCCTCTGCCAGATTAGATGTCTGGAGCCAACACAGGCCAATAGCTCCACACAGGCCCCACTCACAAAGATACACAAAAACCCTTTCAAGACTGCAATAGAGGCAAAAAGAATTAAGAAAAACGAAGAGGCAGAGGAATTGGTCTCAACTTAAAAAGCAAGGGCAAACTCCTAATAAGTAAATAATGAAACAGAAATAAATGATCAACTAGATTAAGAGAATACATTCAAGGCAATGGTAATAAAAATATGAACTGAATGAAGGAAGACAAGAGATAGGCACACTGAATATTTAACAATGAACTGGAAATCATAAAAAACACCCAATCTGATATGAAGAATTTAATACCCAAATAAAAACACGCTAGAAGGCATGAACAGCAGACTAACCTATATAGAAGAATGCATAAGTGATCGGAAAGATAGAATAATGGGAATCATCTCATCAGAAGATTAAAAATTTTTTTTTAATGAAACCTGTATAAGAGACATTTCAGATAAATTAAGAATACCAATATTGAGAACATTGCGAGAAGATGGTAGAGGAATAAGACGGGAAGATCTCCAGGTTCTCACAAATACATTTGCTCCTGCTTCTGCTAAGTCGCTTTAGTCGTATTTGACTCTGTGGGACCCCATAGACAGCAGGCAGCCCACCAGGCTCCTCTGTTCCTGGGATTCTCCAGGCAGGAATACTGGAGTGGGTTGCCATTTCCTTCTCCATCGCATGCATGCTAAGTCGCTTCAGTCACGTCCAACTCTGTGTGATTCTATGGACAGCAGCCCACCAGGCTCCTCTGTCCATGGAATTCTCTTGACAAGAATACTGGAGTGGGTTGCCCTTTCCTTCTCCACACAAATACATCTAAAACTCATCAAGATATGGGACAACTTCTACAAAGCAACCTCTAGGCGACAGCAGAAGACCCCAGGTCTCCATGAGAGCAGTCTAAGCTCCCTGGAATGATATAGGAGAGAGGATAAAGACATAAAAAGGAAAAAGACAGAGAACTTCTATAGGAGCTTGTGCCCCAAGGAAGGGAGTCATTAAGGAGGAAGAGTTTCTAGGCCCCAGGGAGCTCCCTCACAGGTGAGACCAAGGGGGAGCTTTAAAACTTCCGAGAGCTGGGCAAGGTGGGGACCCAGAGGGCAGAATGCAAAGAAAGCTGCACTTCTCAGTTTATAAGTAGCTCACGGACCTTGGCTCCAACCAGAAAGCGGCTTCTGGGAGCCAAGAGATGTGCACACAAGACCCATGGTACAGAGGGCAAGCTCAGAGTGCCAAGGCAAGCACACACAAGTCTCCAGTAAGCAGAGGGTAAGGTCAGTAGCTGAGAAAAGCATGCAATCGCCTTCCCAGCAAGCTTCGGCCTGCAATGCAGGGCAGGACCTGCGGATGGAAGCTATGACAAACATTCCAGGGATAAGTAGGGGGCTGGCAGTGGTGAGGATGCACAAGGTCCTCTATGATCCACTTCCTAGAGTAATGGAAATAAAAACAGAAAAAAATGGGACCTAATTAAACTTAAGTGCTTTTGCACACCAAAGAAAACTATAAACAAGGTAAAAAGACAACCCTCAGAATGGGAGAAAATAATAGCAAATGAAGCAACTGACAAAGGATTAATTTCCAAAATATACAAGCAGTTCATAACAACTCAATACCAGAAAAACAAATGACCCAATCAAAAAGTGGGGGAAAGACCTAAACAGACATTTCTCCAAAGAAGACATACAGGTGGCTAATAACCATATGAAAAGATTCTCAGTATCACTCATTATTACAGAAATGCTAATCAAAACTACAATGAGGTATCACCTCACACCAGTCAGAATAGCCATCATCTAAAAGTCTACAAACAATAAATTCTAGAGAGGATGTGGAGAAAAGGGAATGCTCTTGCACTGTTGGTGGGAATGTAAATTGATACAGCCACTAGGAAGACAATATGGAGATTCTGTAAAAAACTAGGAGTAAAACCACCATATGACCCAGCAATCCCACTCCTAGGCATATTCCCTGAAGAAACCAAAACTGAAAAAGACACATGTATTCCACTGTTTATTGCAGCACTATTTACAATAGCTAGGACATGGAAGCAACCTAGATGTCCATCGACAGATGAATGGATAAAGAAGCTGTGGTACATATACACAGTGGAATACTACTCAACCATAGAAGGAAACAGTTTGGAGTCAGTTCTAATAACGTGGATGAACCGAGAGCCTATTATACAGAGTGAAGTAAGTCAGAAAGAGAAAAACAAATATCATATATTAACACATATATATGGAATTTAGAAGGATATTAGTGATGAATCTGGTTTCAAAGCAGCAGTGGAGATGCAGACATAGAGAACAGACTTATGGACAAGGGTAGGGGAGAAGAGGGAGCAGGTGAGATGAATGGAGAGAGTAGCATGGAGGCATACACACTAACATATGTAACTAGACAGCCAATGGGAATTTGCTGTATGACTCAGGGAAACCAAACTGGAGATCTGTAATAACCTAGAGGGGTGGCCATGGGTGGGAGGTTGGAGGGAGATTCAAGAGGGAGGGGACATATGTACACTGATGGTTAATTCATTTGATATATAACAGAAATCAAATCAATATTGTAAAGCAATCACCAATCAATTAAAAATAAATGTTAAAAAAAAGAATACCAATATTGTGTTATAGAGGCCCCAGGAGGATAAGAAAGAGAGGGAGAAAGAGAAGAAAATCAAAAATGTACTTGAGAAACATATGCCTGAAAATTTCCCAAACCTAAAGGACACAGATATCCAAGTAGAGGAAGCACAGAGGTCCCCAAACAATATAAACCTAAACAGATTCAAACCCAAACACATCATAATTAAAATGGCAAATTTAAAGATAAAGAATTCTAAAGTCAGCAATATAAAAACAAAGAGTCACATACAAAGGAATTACCAGAAGACTATTAGCTTATTTCTCTGCAGAAAAATTGCAGGCCAGAGGGATTTGTATAAGATACTTGAAGTGCTGTAGGGCAATACCTGCAAATGAGGCATTCTACCCAATAAGATTATCTTTTAGAATAAAGGAGAGACAAATAACTTGTCAGACAAGCTAAAACTAAAAACGTTTCTCAATACAAAAGCAATCTTAAAAGAAATGTTAACAGCTTTCATCTAAGTGGGAAAGAAGAAAGAATCAATAAGAGAGATAGAATCCCAGAAGGAAAGGCAAATATATAGTATGGGCTCAGGATTGACCATGGTTTAAAAAAAAAAAAGTTATAAAGGTACAAAAAACAAAGAAACAAAGATATAAAAAAAAATGTAAAAGCAACTATGACTACAATAATCAGTAAAAGGGTAACCATAAGATGATATAATATGATATCAGGAACATGATGTGGGGAGGGGAGAAAAAGATATATCTTCTGAAAAGTGTTTGAACTAAATGACTATTAGTTTCAAACAAGAAGATAAAGTTATAGCCCAAACATATATGACTACTATGGTAACCACAAATAAAAATCTACAACAGATACATGGAAACTAAAGACAGGAACTCAAGCATACTAGTAAATAAAACTATTAAATAAAACTAATAAAACTTCCCTTTCAATGAAAGAGAAGAAGCAAAAGAAAAAGAGAGGAACATAGAAGAAATACAAAAACAATCAGGAAATAAGTAATAAAATGGCAATAAGTACATACTTGTCAATAATTACTCTAATTACCAATGGACTAAATGCTATAATCAAAAGACATAGTGTGTGGGACTTCTCTGGTGGTCCAGTAGTTAAGAATCTGCCTTCTAAGGTAGAGACATGAGTTTGATCCCTGGTCAAGGAACTAAGTGGAGAAGGCAATGGCACCCCACTCCAGTACTCTTGCCTGGAAAATCCCATGGACAGAGGAGCCTGGTGGGATGCAGTCCATGGGGTCACTGAGAGTTGGACATGACTCGGTGATTTCACTTTCACTTTTCACTTTTCTGCATTGGAGAAGGAAATGGCAACCTACTCCACTGTTCTTGCCTGGAAAATCCCAGGGACTGGGGAGCCTGGTGGGCTGCCGTCTATGGGGTCGCACAGAGTCGGACACGACTGAAGCGACTTAGCAGCAGCAGCAGCAAGGAACTAAGATCCCACATGCCACAGGGCAACTAAGCCCCACATGAACCATAACTAGTGAGCCCTGATGCCACAACTAGGGAGAAGCCCACGCACTGCAGTGAAGAGCCTGCATGCCTCAACCAACACCCACTGCAGTCAAATAAGTAAATGAATAGTAACAACAACAAAAAGACCTAAATGTATGATCTGAAATAATAAAATGCCGACTTGAGAACATAGGCAATTTAAAATAAACTGTAGCAATATTTTTTTTGATCTATCTCTAAGGCAAAAAGAAAAATAAAGAGAACTTCAACGGGTTAATACCCTAAACATATAAACAGCTCATATAAGTCAATATCAAAAAACAAAAACAAACAATCAATCAAAAAATAGGCAGAAGATCTGAATAGTCATTTTTCCAAAGAAGACATACAGCTGGCCAACAGGCTCATGACAAAACGTTCAAATCACTAGTTATCAGAGAAATGCAAAACAACGAGATATTACTTCACACCCATCAAAATAGTTATCATCAAAAAATCTACAAGTAAAAAATGTTGGCAAGGATGCACAGAAAAGGGAACACTCCTACACTGATGGTGGGAATGCAAATTGGTGCCGTTACTATGGAAAACAATATAGAGGTACCTCAGAAAACAAACAAAACATTACCATACAATTCAACGATTCTACTTTTGGGTATAGAGCCAGAAAAAAACAACACTCTTGAAAACATATATGCACCCCAGTGATCGTAGCAGCATTATTTCTAAAAGTCAAGATAGGGAAGCATCTAAAGTATCCATAAACACAAGGATGGATTCAGAAAAGTTAGATGTATTCACACAAACACACAGACACAATGGAATATTACTCAGCCATAAAAAGAATGAAATTCTGCCATTTGTAAAAACATCGATTGACCCAGAGAATATTATACTTAGTGAAATGTCAGACACAGAAGGATGAATGTTATGTGGTATCAGTTATATGTTGAATCTAAAAAATAAAATAAATGAATGTATATAGCAGGACAAAACAGACTCATTCATACAGAAAACAAGCTACTGTTCACCAGTGAGGAGAAAGAAGGGTATAGTGGCAAAACAGGAGTATGAGATCTTACAAAATACTAACTACTAGGTATAATACAAGTAAGAAGCAAAGATATATTATATAGCGTAGGGAATTATAGCCATTATCTTGTAATTACTTTTAATGGAGTATAATCTCTTAAACCTTTCTGCTGTACATCTGAAACTAGTGTATTATAAATCAACTATCCTTCAATAAAAAAGAAAATGCACAAAGAAAAAAATACTTCAATTACTAACGATACAGGTAAAGCCCTTTTAATTCATGTAAGAAGCTTTTCCTCTCTACATTCTCTGTGATCATGAGCGAAGGTGCTGTCAGCAGTCTTCCTTACCCTGCTGAGAGTTTCAGAAAGCCAAAGAAAAGGATGTATATCCAGAGAGTGAATGGCAATAGATGAATTAGAGACCTAACACGTTTGGGAATTGAGTTTTAAAAAGAGATCCTAAGCTATCGATTAGGAACACAGACCTAGAGGAAACAGCTGGTGAGTACTTTATTGGGGGAAATGTATTTTCAGATCAAGCAAAGCAATAGAAATTGTGAAGTAAAAGAAAATATCCATTTGCTGATACCTTTCCTTGTGGATCATTCCAATTATCTACCATTTGCTCTAACAACGTCCCCAAACCTCATGGCTTAAAATAATAATGCTAAATTATTTGAGTCAAAATTCTGCAAGGTAGGCAAGTTCATCTCTGCTCCATAAGAAATCAGCTAGGGCAGCTGGATCAGGGTAGAGGGACAGTTTCAAAGATAGCCCTTTCCCACTGGCTGTTAATGCAAACTCAGCTAGAATGGATAAAGAAGTTGTGGTACACGTATCAAATAGAAAATTACTCAGCTATAAAAAGGAATGAATCTGAGTCAACTGAACTGAGGGGGAGGAAGCTCCACCTGTTATGCAGAGCCTGCTATACAGAGTGAAGTCAGAAAAACAAAACAAATATTGTGTATTAATGCACATATATGGGATCTAGAAAAATGATACTGATGAACCTGTTTCCAAGGCAGGCACAGAGAGGCAGATGCAGAAAATGAACTCGTGGACGCAGTGAGAGAAGGAGAGGGTGGGATCAATTGAGAGAGTAGTGTTAAAATATATACATTACCAGATGTAAAATAGCTAGCTAGTGGGAAGCTGCTGCATAACCCAGGGAGCTCATCCCTATGCTTTGTGAAGACCTAGAGGGGTGGGCTGAGAGGGCGTGGTGGAAGGGAGGCTCAAGAAGGAGGGGATATATACACATACATACATATATATACACAAACACACATATACATACACACACCACACACATACACATATACACACACACTCATGGCTAAATAATTTCATAGGGCAGCAACCAATACAACATTGTAAAGAAATTATCCTCCAATTGAAAAAAAAAAAACTCATCTAAAACTGTGATCTGGGGCCCCAGCTCCTCTCTACAGGAGCCTGTCCAATGGCATTGCTTTGGTTTCCTCACACCTGGGTTCCAAAAGTGACTGTCAGAGATACCAAATGGACACTCGCCGCATCTAGAGTCTGAGTCTGAAAACACACAAAATCACTTCGCGATATTTTATTGGCCAACACAGTCAAAGGGTCTCCTCATACTTAAGGAGAAGAAACACAGACCTCCATTTCTCGATAAGCACAGTGTCAAGGAATGGACAACCCTCTTTAGTCTACTCCTGTACATGTCTTTTTAATTTCTCTAACAGTAGGAGATTGGGAGGGTTTCCATTGCTCTTCCTTTTAGGAAGCCATCATGTTGTCTTGAGCAATGCTTTTAGTGAAAATATTAATTTAAGATCATACGTATGTTTGCCTTTCAAATGGATGTGGGGGTGGGGAGTATTTTCAAACACATGTACCAAAGGATCATTTAGGAGGCACAGGTTTCTGAAGAACTCTGCCAGATGTACAGTCTAATGACTATTTCCCCCAGGAAATCCCGATGAGTCTAGAGCCCCTCTGTGTGCGCATCTGGCTTCATTTGCAGCCTCTTGGTCCTATCTCCAGAATAACTGTTAATTTTAGTGATACTGCCCATAGAGCTGAGGTATATTAAGGCCAGCCAATTACATTAGCTTGCTAATTGTATTAGAATATTTAACCAAGCAGAGCCTCTTGCTGTGTTGACAGATAGATTGTACTCCATAAATAAAAGTGTTTATTCAAAGTGGCAAATGTGCTTCCAGATTTTCCTAGGAGATGGCAGTTAGGTAGGTATGACCCTCTGCCATTAGTTTTTAGGATTCACATTTCACATTTTCTAGACGCTTTTGGAGTCTCAACACAGGAAACAATAATACTTTGTCAAGTACTTCTTTAGCAGAATCAACAAATCCACCTCCTCCCAGTGACGGAGGGATGCAGATCCTGGTCATGTTTTATCATCTTGCTCTAATGCACAGAGTCCAAATCTCTAAAATGTGAGTTGTTGGTTTTAAACTTTGGTCCGGGAGATTTGTCATTCTAAACTGGTGCCAGGGAATATTTTCCTATCAGCAAAACAGGGGAAACCATATTTGTAAATTCTTCAAGATCTCCCAAGTCAATCTGTTATAAACATGAAAACTATTATTATGACAGGACTTAGCCCATAATTTATTTGTTGTGCCACAGTAATCTCCTTATTTATTCTTATTGAAGGCAATCGCAAGCCTGCTCAACACTCAGAGTGAGTGGAAGAAAGCCAGCTGCAGTCTGAACACAGAACAGAAATCATAGGCACTTGGGCAATTTCAGAGTAAATGCCTGAGTGTGCAAGGTGACACAGGGTGCTGACCTTGAGTGTGCAGACAAATTCAATACTTGTACTAGAATCTAAAAACTGAGACTTCATCCCACCCCCAAAGAAAGGAGTTTAACTTCATCTACTGTAATAAGCAGAGGTCAGTTAACGCTATCAAAAATGGCATGGGTTATAAAAATGCATAAGGTAAAGGAACTTTTTTTTTTTTCTTGGCTCTTAACATGTCTTCCTCCCTTACCTCCACTTCATCGCCCAAAACAAGAGACCTCACTGAGCGCTGAGTAAAGGTCTTCAACTGCTATAAAGCTGGGATACCAATGAATGCTTCTTGTTAATTGTTTCCAATGGCATTCTATCTAAACCAGTCTGAAATTCATATTCACATATTTGCTTTGATCTTTGTTTAATTCAAAACATCAAATTCAATGGTTCAAACTTTGTGAACTATCTCCTGTTATTTTAGGATAACCTCTAAGGACATATGTACATATTTGGAGACCAAAATAACTTTAATGGATAGAGGCTATTGAAAAAGTGACCCAATAAAGCATTAAGCTAATTATGACTTGGCATGACACTGAGTTTTGGGCAACTGAGGAGAAAACAAATATCAGTGGTTTAATGGATCAGGGAGCTTACATGTTTGAAGCAAGGTCCTGGAGCAACACCCCACAATGCGCAGTAGAGGGTGGGCAGGACACGGGAGCTGTCTTTTCTGGGGTGAGGGTGAGATTGCCAGATTGCCAGTTACAGGGGGAATAGATATCAGGTGGGCTCACCAGTTACCAGGGAAACCAGCAAAGGGGCATGCCCCTCACCACTCCTTTGATTAAAACAATCACCAACTGGGGCCCGGAGCAAGTATGTAGTAAGATCAGTCATATGAAGAGCATGTATATGAAGCAGGTCTTGGTCAAGCAGATGTACAGAGAGCAAGAGAACAGTCACCTTGAGTGGCCTGACCATACAGGACCCAGCCTAGTTGAGAAAATGTTTTGAATTACATCTTTGTGCTGATTTATCTTTCTATGAGCCTATCCAATTAGGAATCACCTGTGATTCTCACCATAAATGCTAAAAAAGGCATCTGATGATTAACTTTCCACCCTGCTTTTGACACACACTATAAATAGATGCATATTTCATTCTTTTCTTCCCTATCTCCATCAATTTTCCAAAAATGTATTTTTAAGGTAGAAATTACTATAATTTAAATTACTAAAGTAGACGATGCCGGCTATCCTACTGGTTCTTTCATATTGTTGTTTAATTACTAAGTCATGTCCTACTCTTTGTGACCCTATAAACTGTAGCCCACCAGACTCCTCTGCCCATGGGATTTCCCAGGCAAGCACACTGGAGTGGGTTGCCATTTCCTTCTCCAGGGGATCTTCCTGATCTAGGGATTGAACCTGCATCTCCTGCATTGGCAGGTGGATTCTTTACTGCTGAGCCACCATGGAAACCCAGTGTCTCTGTATCCTTGCTGATGCAATTACAGACTTCAGTAACATAGTATATCCTATGTAGCTAAAAGCATAGGAGGGAAATAGCTTTGAATGATTAAGCAGTCTTCATGACAAAGTGAAAGGGAAGGTCACTCAGTCTTGTCTGACTCTTTGCCACCTCATGAGCTATAGAGTCCATAGCATTCTCCAGGCCAGAATACTGGAGTGGGTGGTTGTTCCCTTCTCCAGGGGATCTTCCCAACCCAGGAATTGAACCCAGGCCTCCCGCACTGCAGGTAGATTCTTTACCAGGTGAGCCACAAGGGAAGCCCTTCATCACAAAAGCCTATATAATAAGCTTTAGTGTATTATGATAACAAAAGTGTATATTTCAAGATCACTAAGACCCGTCTCTAAAATCTAAATTTTTCTCCCTTTCAGAGTAATTTTTTTAAATGAAAATAGCTCTGCACCTAATGCCTTCATTTGTTCCCACCTGCAACATACCTCATTCTAAGTAAAATCACTCTTATCCTGTCCATCAACCAGCTGCAGCTATTTCAGTGATTGAGTCATTTAATCCCAGACCATGATTTGCCTTGGTCCAGGGCTTAGAAGAACCTTGTGTTATCTCTGCATGCTATTGTGTTTTCAGCTCACTCTCTAGGCTCTGTAGCTGAGAATCAACTCCCTAACTCTGTAACTGAACACAGCTAATAGGCAATTCCAGTGGCTTCTCTCCTGCACCCTCCTATCCTCTGGGGGACCACTGCTTGAATCTTTGCACCAATGCAACTACTTTTGACTTAATAAGGTAGAGTGCTCGGAGCATAATCCTTGACCCCTGACTCCCTCCATCCAAATGTCTGAACTTCAGGAGCACCTTTCCACTACCTGTTGTCACTATTCTACATCTTTGGGAACGGATCTCACTATCTAAATGCTCCTCCATGTCACCCATAATCAGGAGAGAGAAGGCATCCCGAGAAACAGAACCCAAAGTGTTCTGGATGAGTTTACAGTGCTGATGCTAAGGAAAGTACTAATTAAGCGAATCAGGCACAGTTAAATGGAACCAGATCCAAAAGCAGATTTCCTGGGGCTATAGAGTATTAAGAAAGGGTTCTCAAATTCACGATAAAAGAAACAGAAAGTCGTTTGATAGGACAGTGACAATAATAAATACCTCAGAGACTGTTAAACTTGCACCAAGATTCTCAGTTGCCAGGACTTATTTTCTACATCTGCATTAGGGGAAAAAATTAAAATGCACTTATTTTCAGTCTCCCCACGATCACCTTCCTTGATTATATAACCAATTTATTCTTGAATTTCAACTTGCTGAAAATAGACCCAAAAGCAGTTTTCTCAAACGTCTGCCCTAGGTATATTATATCCAGTCCTTTTTCTTACAGGATAATGACTTTGTTAATAAGTATTGAGTTTTTTATGCTCTCCCTTTTCCTGACCATTCAGAATCTCAATACATTTTTACTGAGACTCAGTTTTGCCAGTTCTTTTTAAGTTATAATCTTATTTTTAATTAAATAGCATCAACCGACTTTCCCGTTCTCTTTCCTCAATCTTCACCACCACAGCGATTACGATTACAGAGACTAAATCAGTAGTTGCCCAGGGACAAAGAGAGAAAAGCAAGGTTTCCCTTCACACAAACCCTTGGTCTGATGTGGGAGCAAATGGGGCAGGGGAGGCAGAGCTTTGCCGTGGCTGCTTTGCAAAACCCTCTCTGTTCTTAAGTGCTCTGAGGATTGTCTTTCTGTGACAGTATACAAATCCCAGCTTCTGCTTGAGGTATGTCATGTCTATGCCCTCTTAGACGAGCACCCCATACATCCAGGTGTGACCTTCGCCCATATTCAGCGTTAGGCCCTGGTAGTACAACCCTTGGGGATCTCGCAGGACCCTTAGGAGCCTGGGGTACATGGAAGAGAAACAGAACACTGTAGGACCCTGGGTCCACCTGACCTAATTTCAAAATCATACAGTTTCTCTTTAAATATGCAGGGGTAATTATTTATCAAAAATAAATTCTTAGAAGCCAAGAAATACAAGCACATGTCAATACGGTTTTTGGTTTCTACTCATTGTTCTTTTAATGCCAACGGTCTCTTCTTTTTACTGAAGATAGAGAGTTAAATTTCCACTTGCAGGATCTGGATATTTCATTTAGGAGGTGAAGAAAACCAAATAAAACCACTACCAGAACCTCTATTTATGCTAGAACAGCATAGATCCAGTTCCAAAATAAGAGCTTGAGAAGAAGAGTAGCTAAACTGCCTTCTCCAAGAAGGTTGGGAATTGTCACGAGTTGGACAAGAGGATGATTTCTGGGAAAGGCATGAAATTAGTGAGACTCCAGGAAATCTGAGGTTTGCTACTCACACTGGATGCTTAGGAGAATGTAGCAGAAAAGAAATGGGGGAGTTGTAAGCTTTCCCTGGAGAACCTCAAAAATCCTGAGGGAACATGATAATCCTTACAATTTTTGTAGCCACACTTGTATGGTAAATGCCCTACAATGGCTGTTCATTGAAAGACAAATAAAGGCTAATAGATGAGGGACAAAATCAATACCAAACAGTCAAGATAGTCACCTTCCCTTCATCAGAAAACACACTGCAATAAAGAACAAAAATAAAGAAGAATTGGTGCAAAAAAATGCGCTATTGTCATTTCACTGATGTGGAAATAGAGCCAGAGTTATTTTCTTTGTATAATAACACAGAGTTGCTAATGGAACCAAGAATAGTTAAACTACTATGTGGTATCCATTAGCGTTCGTTCTTTAATCTTATTTTTAAAAAAGCATTGATAATCAAACCTAAATAGCATATAGTGAACCTTTGTACTCTAAAAAGTTTTCAAATTCCATAAGTTTCCAAGTACACTTTCCATCATCTGGTCTGTTAGTATTTCAAAGTAGCGTTTTACTATATACTTTTACAGCTTCCTGGGTGCCTCAATGGTAAAGAATCCACCTGCCAATGCAGCAGATGTGGATTTGATCCCTAGGTTGGGAAGATGCCCTGGAGAAGGAAATGGCAACTCACCTGAGTATTCTTGCCTGGGAAATCCCATGGACAGAGGAGCCTGGCGGGCTACAGTCTTTGGGGTTGCAAGAGTCGGACACAACTGAGTAAGTGAGCACACACACTTAGCCTTACATTCAGATAATAAACTGGCAAAAACAGTATCATATTGAAAAATAGTAGAATATACAATGTAAATTGGTTTAAATACATCACAAATTTGTATACTCAAATGAGATAATTCAGAAAATTTTGGGTGAGCCATCTGAAACTCTTCTCAAATATAAGGTCTCATTAGCTGGTATACTGCCCATTTCTCTTTAGTGTGTGATAGTTTTAGTGAAGTAAAGAAAATTTTCATGGTATTTCTACTTGAAGGAGCTGGTATTATGTGGAAACTTTATTTTCTATTGTTGTCAGAGTGGTAAGCACAAATATTTGAAAATGTTTAACTTATTTTGAAACAAGACTCCCTCCTGTCCTCTGCCATCAGCTTAAAGGAAAATGGATTTTTATTTAATTGCTTAAGACATGCTATCTATTTCTGAAATTAGCAGAAAGATCCAGTCTCAGAATTCATTTAAATCATGTTTCACCACCACAGGAAAGAACAGAACTCAGTATTATGGCTTTTTTTAAACATGGAAAGTCTTTGGATAAAACTGTCAGGCTTTACTGTGCTCAGTTTCACTATTAAATCCTTATAACTCTATATGCAAATACAATACTTATAAGGGATCTTCATCTGATATTTTCATTTTAAAATAAGCTAACTAAAGGTTCTCTGAGTTCATTTTTCCTATCTCTTTATTGTTATTCACATTATTATGTTAATATTATCTATTTATTAGAACACCTTTCAGCTAAGGATATTAAAGAGCTTGACAACCACGAATTGGCACAAAGCTACAATAGACTGATAGGTGGTAAGACAAAAAATAATGTAGAGGTTAAGTTCCCCTACTCAAGGACAATCCATGAGATAATGTCTGTGCTTCATCCAAAAGTTTAACCCTTTGCAAATGAAGAACCCAAGTGACACTATTCAGACAAAATTCTTGCAAGGCTGAACTTCGGAGAATGAGGTTTCTGAAAAGGCAATGTGACAAGCTCTTAAGCTTGACTACCTCTTAAGTGCAGCTAATGAATGGTCCTCATAAGTACATATTTTGGTGATAGGTATTGATGTATACACTGGGCTGATCATTCCAGTCTTGGGAGGCAAGAAATTAGGAAAAAGCCCACGTGGTCTAAGTTTGCTCAATCCATAGGCATCTCATTTTTTCTTCTAGTATTTCTAGTATGTGTTTGACATCAAAGAAAGATGCATATGGAAGAACCACCTAGTATCCCTCTATAATTTCCTTCAACTGAATCTAACACACATATCTGCTTCTGTTATGAAATAAGTGTAAGTCACATTGAAGACATAACTATTTTATGCATGTATTTAAGATGCAGTAGGAGAATGTCAATAAATAGATTAGTGGTTGAATAAGTTTATAGTTCTGGAGAAGGCAATGGCACCCCACTCCAGTACTCTTGCCTGGAAAATCCCATGGACGGAGGAGCCTGGTGGGCTGCAGTCCATAGGGTCGTGAAGAGTCAGACATGACTGAGTGACTTCACTTTCACTTTTCACTTTCATGCATTGGAGAAGGAAATGGCAACCCACGCCAGTGTTCTTGCCTGGAGAATCCCAGGGATGGGGGAGCCTAGTGGGTTGCCGTCTATGGGGTCACCCAGAGTCGGACACAACTGAAGCGACTTAGCAGCAAGTTTATAGTTCACTGACATTTGGATTGTTCAGAAATACTTAAAAACATTAGGCAGTTCTAAGTTCATGGACATGAGGAATTCTAATAAGTATTTTCATATTTTAAACTGTAGAACATTATGCCATGATCTTACTGATTGCAGAAAACATCTCTTCTATATATGAGTGCATGCTTGTATGATTCATAAAAATTAAGGATACAAGCTCTGTTTGCTTCTACAGAGGGAAGTGGAACTGGTAAGCAAAGGAATCTCAGCTTTTGCTGTCTGTATATGTATTATTCTAATGCTTAGGAATTGTGCATGCACTTATGTTATTTGGACAATTTATACAACTCGAAAAGGCACCATACCATAGTGATTAAGAATACAGGCTCTGGAGCCATATTGCCTGTGTTCAAACCCAGATTAACACTCTGTATGGCCTTGTGCAATGTACTCTGTGTGTCTAATAAAAGCTGAATAAAAGGTGAAGAACAATGACTCACACCTTACAGAGAGTTACAAGCAAAATTAAACGAACGAATATAAGCTATTTGTTTAGAGTCATCCTCAACAAAAAGAAAGGATTTAAAAACATTTACTATTATTATCTTCATAGTAGATGATTTTGAGGATGATGATGATAATAACAAATAGGACATCAGAGGAGAATCTTGTATGAATAAGGAAGGAATGTAGCTAAGTTGAAAAAGATGATGTGGGTGGCATCAGCGTTAAACCATGGCAACATTTAACCTCAAAAGACACTAGAGAATTAGGAACTTTGAGAAACAAAGTGTGCTCCAAGGACTATATAACATGATAGGGTGTCACACAATTATTAGGAAAACAAATAGTAATGTTGAAATAATCAAGCCAATACAGTACCATAAACATTGCTTATTACTTGTTAAAGTCTGTCTAGAATACAGAACAGTACAGAGATTAAAATAGCAAATACCACATATTTAAAAGTTCCATTCTATGTCAAATCTTCATGTTTTATCTTTTCCCCCACTTCTGCCCCATCTCTTACAAATACAGCTGAACTTATTTCCTCTTGAACTCTCCCAATCCACTCTCTCTCCACTCATGTCTAAGTGTAAATGCTTGTCTGAATTTGATGTTTATATTTCCCATGAATGCTCCAGGAACTTATTTAAAATGTTTATTAAATAATATAATAAACTTCTGCATGTTTTAAACTATATATAAAAAGAAACTGAAAATGGGATTTTTCTTGCTTCAGTTTCATTGAAGGCCTTAATGTGATGAATACCCAATACAACAGTTAGGATGTATATCAAAAGGCACATTTTCCAATGTCGGTTTTCAAAAAGTAATTGTATTAGTTTGGGGTCCTTCTTAGGTACTCTTAGATTAAGAAAATAAAAATTCTACAGATTAGAGAAGAAAAAATAAATTTTTGCAAAGATTCTTTGGAGAGAATTACTTCCATAATATAATCTGTCTTCCAGGGAGAGGAGATGCTGCTTCCTTCAGCATAACCTTAGAAAGAAGAGGCTTTGAAAGAACCATTTGGGAGAGTCAGAGATGTTGCCCTTGAGTCTGAAATTTCACTTGACTCTGAGCTGACACATACCTGATGAATCTAAAGATGGGAAGCATCAGAGAAGAGGGAAAAGAGGGCATTGTCTAAGGAGTAATAACCCACTGACGGGTGAAGAAGTTGAGGTTAACATTTTCCCTCGACAAAAATGTCAAGAGTGTGAAGGGTCTGAGACTTTAGTCTACTTTTGAGCTAACAAGGCATGCTGCCCAAATTTCCTGTAAACTAACAGGAGAAACAAGAGTCCTGAGTCAGAGACAAAAGCTGATTTACTAGTCACAGAAATAGTAATAGCTGGAGAATCAGCATTTGAACTGCTTCCCCAAGCCCCAGCACCCACAGGATGATACAAGAGAACTAAGACACACTCACAGGCATTGGGCTGGATCACAAGAGAGGAACCTGAGCTTAAAGAACACAGGGCTTTAGAGCTAGCAGTACTCCATATGATATTTACCCCAGGGGCAGGTATTATTTGTATTATACTGAACAACAAACCAATCCCTCTTTGCCCTGGAGTTAGAAATTCTTTGTTTTCCAAGAGTGCTCCCTATACAAACATTCTTGAAAAGGTAGTCTGGAACAAAGACAGATGGCGCCTAGGCTGAAAAGACACACGGGAACACAACAGACTCTTGGAGAACTGTCTCCCAACACAGATATGAAATACTGAGAAATAGATCCACCCTTGAGCCAGCTTACATCCAGCTGAAGGAGGACCGTCTGGCAAGGGTGGGTGATCAACCCTGGAAAACCAGATGCTGAGGATGGGAACCACTAGCAAAAGGGAAGGCAGAATCTTATTCATGGGCACTGTAGCCTGAGAGACCCAGCAAAGGAGGAATTATAACTTATTTAAGACACCAGGAAACATATGGTCTTTAAATTAAGAATGAGTTGATCAGAGTTGAGATTGAACATATTCAGCTGGAAGAGAATATGCAGTCAAAAATGGGAATCAAGGTGTGGTTTGGGGAACAGAAAGGAATCCAATGTTAGTGAAAGGAAATTCAAGAATTATTTTGATGAACATTTTAAATTCTCATGTCTCAAAATACTATATCCTTGTTCCTCTCTCTGGTCATGTATTGGATTGGCCAAAAAGTTTGAATTGATGTTTGTATGATGTTACAGAAAAACCTGAACAAACTTTTGGCCAACCCAATAGTAATTTGAAATGGGCAGCAGTCTTCCAGATGACTCAGTGGTAAAGAACTCACCTACAGTGCAGGAGACATAAGAGATTCGGGTTCGATCTCTGGGTCGGGAAGTTTCCCTGGAGGAGGGCATGGCAACCCACTCCAGTATTCTTGCCTGGAGAATCCCACTGACAGAGGAGCCTGATGGGCTACAGTCAACGGGGTAGCAAAGAGTCAGACACGACTGAAGCGACTTAGCACATAACGTGCACACACAATGAGCAGCAATGCTGCTTTCAACTGGTCACATATGAGGGAGGAGGAATTGAGTCTGTAAAGAACTAAGCTGAATGCAATTCACACTGCCAAGATATTTAATATTTCCATCGCTAAAAGAAAATGCAATAGAAACCTGCTTGGATTTTCAAAGACTGAACACGGCACCAACAACCATAAGGAATTTGAAAGCAAAGTCTTTGTAACAGCCAGCTAAAATATACATTGTCTTTATTACTGCTTTACGTTCTAGAAGAATTTAATTTTTTTAAGCTTTCTGTCCCTTTTTTGCAACTATACAAATGCAACTTATTTTCATGAATGATAATAGATTCTGATCTAAAGTAACATGTTTTACTTTGACATTTACAAACACACAGCTGTGGGACCAGATAAATCTGGCACAATGTTTATTTTCTAAGTGTGTGAAAGGAAATGGGACACTTCTGCTTCATAGAACTCGTATAGCATTATAAATCTAAACAATATTATAAAACTGTCCCTGAAATGGAAAAAAGTGATAGCATAATTTGCCATGTCCTTTATATTATGTAACATTATGCTGTCTTAGTGTTTCACACAACATGATATAGAGCCATTTAGAATCAGGTAACACTGAACTGCATTTACTCCAATTCACACATTTGGAAAATGAGAAAAGGATGCCTAATATATGCATAACAGTGAAAACTTCTATTAAAAATTCAGATGAAGAATGAAATGATTGCGCTCCAATCATGTAGTCCAAGAAAGACTTGATTATCATATATGCCTCTAGAATACAGCTATTAGATATTTCCAGTGATAAACCACCCCTGAAATACTTTACAAATCTCCCGAGGATTAAACAGCCATCGACTCTCTCCATTACACTTTTCATTCTTTCTGCACCCAATTTCCATCCTTTTCCAATTAGATGGTTTCTCCTACACTCACAGCTACCATGACCTAAAAAATGATAAATATTAAGTGAGGAACACATTCCTTAGATGAACAGACAATACTATTATTCAACAAAAAACAGAATATAGGATTAAAACAATTTGAGAGGGTAATTAAAATATAGTTTCTCTCAGATCAGTTGTTCTTAGTGGAAGATGAGAGTGGAAGGTAATTTTACTTCTGGGGGACAAATGGCAATTTGGAAACATTTTTGAACATCATGATTTTAGGTGGGGGTTACTACTGAAATCTAGTAGATCTTGATTGAAAGGAAAAGGCTTAATATAAGAGATGTGAGTCTCAGTTTTGTTCACGGACTTTACAGAGGACTATAGCCAAGGAATATATATACATATATATATATTCTTATATATATATGACTATGTAGAAAAGGAATTGCAGAGAAACATCTACTTCTGCTTCACTGACTACCTCTTTGACTGTGTGGCTCACAACAAACTTAGAAAATTCTTAAAGAGGTGGAAATACCAGACCACCTTACCTGTCTCCTGAGACACTTGCATGCAGGTCAAGAAGCAACAGTTAGAACCAGATGTGAAACAATGAAATGGTTCAAAATTGGGAAAGGGGTACTTCAAGGCTAAATATTGTCACCCTGCTTATTTAATTTTTTATATGAAGAGTACATTCAGAAAACTAAGATATTGCATGTGGTCCCATCAATTCATGGCAAATAGATGGGAAACAATGCAAACAATGAGAGATTTAATTTGGGGGGGCTCCAAAATCACTGCAGATGGTGACTGCAGCCGTGAAATTAAAAGATGCTTGCTCCTTGGAAGAAAAGCCATGACCAACCAAGAAAGCTTATTAAAAAGCACAGACATCACTTGGCCAACAAAGGTCTGTCTAGTCAAAGCTATGGTTTTTCCAGCAGTCATGTATGGATGTGGGAGTTGGACTATAAAGAATGAGTGCTGAAGAATTGGTGTTTTTGAACTGTGGTGTTGGCAAAGACTCTTGAGAATCCCTTGGACTGCAAGGAGATCCAACCAGTCCATCCTAAAGGAAATCAGTCCTGAATATTCATCAGAAGGACTAGTGCTGAAGCTGAAGCTCCAATACTTTGACCACCTGATGCAAAGAGCTGACTCATTGGAAAAGACCCTGAGAAAGACTGAAGGCAGGAGGAGAAGGGGATGACAGAGGACTAGATGGTTGGATGGCATCGCTGATCAATGAACATGAGTTTGAGCAAATTCTGGGAGATAGTGAAGGACAGGGAGGCCTGGCATGTTGCAGTCCATGGGGTCACAAGGAGCTGGACAGAACTTAGTGACTAAACAACAACAGCCTAGGAAACAGCCTCCCAGAACATCTGAAAGACCTCTTCTAAATAGACAGAGGGAGAAGCCAGAATATATAGGATTTGCGGCTAAGGAATACATGCACTAAAGCTTATATTTTGGTGGAAGGTCACTGCTAGTCTAGAAGAAAATATATCTCAAGCCATTGATATTAGTGCCTTCCTCTGTATGAGAAGATCCAAAACCTTGGTTCCTTAAAATGCTTTCTGAGATATACATCTAACTATCTAAGGCAACTGTTTTTCCCAAAGCCCAGAGTTACACGTGTTTTTTTGTCCTGAATTCCTTCCATGCTGCATTGTTGGTCAGTGAGTGCAGTGGCTAGTGATTTAAACCATGCAGAAGTGAATAGTGGGCAATAGTCTTTGGTTTACAGGATTAAAGCCCAGGAATGATGCTTAATATCCTGCAGTGGATAGGGCATCCCCCACAACAAAAAAATCATCCAACCCCAAATGTCAATAATGTTGAGGTAGAGAAAAGTGAAAGTGAAGTCTCTCAGTCATGTCCGACTCTGCGATCCCATGGACTATAACCTATCAGGCTCCTCCGTCCATGGGATTTTCCAGGCAAGAGCGCTGGAGTGGATTGCCATTTCCTTCTCCAGGGGATCTTCCCGACCCAGGAATCGAACCTGGGTCTCCCGCATTGCAGGCAGATGCTTTACCGTCTGAGCCACAAGATCTGCCCAAGAAAGACACTTCACCCCACATCACTCCCATCTGGTCTTCTCCATGTCTTTTCTCACAGCAAACTTTTGCCTCCTATAATAGAATGTTTCTTGCAAAGCAGTAGTTGTCCATGCGCCAACTAATTTCAATCAACTCTTCTAACGCCTATAACTTGTTCTTACTTATTATCTCCAGTTTAATGGAGTGCAAGGCACTGATGGCCTTCTAACTGTATAATATGAGTCTGTGGTCTATGGAAACTCACCTATTTCTATAATATTCCTTGAACAATAGCAACAAAATCTCTGGGAAAGTGATAACACCTGTGGCTGCCCATTCTCTGGGTCTCAAAATGCCCTTTGCTCCTGAGGATGCTATCAAAAATCTTTTGGCTTCTTAGTTAGTTAAATCATCAGGCAAAATTTGTGATATATCTTGTGGAGTCAAATCACCCTCATCTCAACCCAAGTATGCTTAAAAGATTGAAATAATCAGGAATTCAATAGTGGGACATTTGTATTCAAGGATTTTCACCAGTATTTATTTTGGGAAGAAATATGATAGTTAATTTACTTGGATTTCACCTGAAATCCAAGTGATTTTTTTTAAAATTCCTGCATCTGCCTGTATCCTTCAACTGTACTGTTATAACTGTCGTTAGCCTGATCTAGTGAACACTCACCTGTGCAGCTGGGATCCCCTTTCAGAATTCATAGGTTTGTTCCCTCAGCTGTTGGGAGTGCTGTTATTTAAGTTCTGTCCTGAACTTGAGGATAGTCACCTTGGCCAAGGTCACACCCTTTCCCCTGACTATCCTGTATATAGTGACTGATCAAGAGTACAAGGACCTAACCCCAAATCTATATATCTTGGGTGGGCATCCAAGGCATCAGGCTCCTCGTGGGAAAGGATGTAACTTTGGTATTACTGCCTGGGAGCCCACCTTCTTCCTCTGTATCATCCAGCTTCCTTCGCTTGCTGGGACATTGCCTGGTAAGAATCTCAAAGAACTGACCTGCAGCCCCAGATTTATTAGATCACCTTGTTTTTATACTGTAACAAGCATATATTTTGTACAACAATAATGCCTATTATATATAAAAATAGGTAAGGCTCATGACAGTGAAGATGAAATTGGGATTTAGACCTTCACTGTTAAGTAAAATATGTTCAACCCAAATGAGTGCTTTCTTTTCCTTCTACGTGCCAAGGATTTCAATAGAGGGCTATATTTATTCCACTTCCTAACATGCATCAGTGTGCTGATGATTATTTGCTTGTTGAGTACAAATGTAGAAGGGTGCAATTTTGCTAATAGTTCTTTCTCTCCTTTCCTTCCTTTTTTTTTTTTTTTTTGACAGGGCCTGGATTGATGGACTAACTAATTTATGGGACCCGCTGCGAGAGATAAGCCTCAGTTTGATTATCAGGACTGTCTCAGGTGGAAAACTGAAATCACTATGTATTCAATTAGTTATCGAATCTTGACACACCAGGTGCAGGGGTCACTCCACAAAGTGGTTGCTGTGGAGTAAGAAAACATTCAGAAAAGGAGTTTAGAAAAACTTGGCACTGTTGAGCCACTTCGTGATAGATTACCTGAAATGGCCCGTGTTCAACATCAGAACAGGGCTGCTTTGACAGTAGGTAAGAGGATAAATCAATGCATTTGGCAGTGCTGTAAACAAATCAATATAAAAAAGGAAGAAAAATTGGGCTTTCAAGAAATGGTCAGACGCACTCTCTGGATTTAGATAAAACAGGCTGGATATCATGAGGCCCTCACATTTAGGGATAGAACAGGCCAGGGCAAAATAAGGCTGCACCATGTCCTGGCCTTGTCATTGGTGAATTTGCTGATTAAAAATTAGCAGGTGGAAGGAGGAAATACACATAAAAATTTAGCCTTTTTCATAAATGTTGATCATGGGAAGGAATTCCCTAGGTCCTTGGTTTATGATTAGAAGAATGAATTAACCTTACCAGCCAACATACATCTAGCTTACTCTGTGGACATACCCATAAGTCAAGGAAACTGTATTATATAATGTGAATCTCTGCAGCTGTTTCACCTGCCTTGTTTCACCCTTTGTTTCACCCAGATGAAAAGGTAAGTGATGGGGAGTGGGGGGAGAGGAGAGCAATGACAGGTACTGCTGAGTCTCCCTTCCCATTCATTCACCCGCTTCAAGGAAAGCAGGTGAAAATTAAACAAGTCACCTGGTGATACTAGTTTCTCTTGTGCTCTCTGCAAAGAAAGCTACCACTCTGCAAGCCTGGCCACAATTGGAGCTCCATCAACTCTCTGATGGGTTTTGAGGGCCTTGTCAGAAAAGCTTGTCGTTATCAAGAATCTTCTCCTCTGACCTTACCCTCTTTGTTTACATGCTGTTTACAGATCTTCGCCTCTTCCTTCATTCTCCTATATCAAGAAAGAGTAATTTTATTTGAGACAGTCTCCTCAAAAGTCACTAATCCTTCCTGGGAAATCTTTAGATCTCATCCACACAGAAATGATTCACACAGAATCACGGCATGACCATCCTCACATTCTTCCCCAGAACAGTAGTTATCCTTGGCATTAATTACCGTGAAGGAAAAGAAAGATGTATAAAAATATCACTTCTGGCTTCTTTCTAATAGATTATCCTGTCTTTCAGTGATGTAAGTATTTATTCATATTCAAAGTTTTCCCTGACCACAGTGCGCAGAAATACACCTGTTGCACAATATACCTGTTTCTGTATAATTGTGTTTTGTTTTTTTTTCCATTCTCCTTGAACCAAAATCACCAAGTGGCAGAATTTAGCAGAAAGTTTACTAGGTAATGTCCCAGGAGGCAAAGGAAGCTGGAATGCAGAGGAAGAAGGTGGGCTCCCAGGCGGTGACATCAAAGTTACATCCTTCTCCACGAGCAGCAGAATTTGTCACTCCAAAAACATGTCACTTTGGCATCAGGATTATCCTGAATTAAAGGCAATTGAAACCCAGCAAATTCAGGAAAAGCTCTTTACTGTGTCAACTGCCTACATTTTCTTTGGAAAGGGATCCTGTACCAGGAAGAGAACCACTACCAGAGACACCTTTTGAGCTCAGAAACTTACCTGCATAACAGAGAAACCTTTGTTTTCTAAACATCCCCTCTGCCCTCCTGGGAATGTTCTTTCTCTCCTTTGTATTCCCAGACCCCTTTCCTTCTTTTAGCTCATGATGTTATGAAAGCTGTAATTATCTGGCTGCCTTTGGAGTCTTCATACCTTTATGGCACGCCTGTATGTAAGTAACTTTGTTTTGTTTTCTCCAGGTAATCTCTCATGTCAATTTAATTATTAGATCAGCCAAAAAACTTAGAAAGGAACAAGGGAAATTTTTTCCACCCTTACAATTTCTTCTCGCATAACTTAGATAGTACTGTGAATAGTAACAACATAAAAGGACAAAGAGCCTTACCAACATCCAATTACACAAGGGTAATGTTTCAGCCCACTGAGAGTGCACCCCAAGAGGGAGAGGAATTCAGGATGAAAAACAGGGTGAGACATTCTGTGCTTTGTTTGAAGCATGCCTTTAGACAGTTAGATGCATATCCCAGGAAGAATTTCAGTGACCACAGATTCTTCTTCCTATACTTAAGAAAGGACTAAGATCATTAGTTTGAGATATCTATTCTTTGAGATTAGCAGTAAACTTTTACCAAAATGTGTGCTTGACTACATGTATTTCCTAGCCAAAATATATACATACATATATATATATATATATATATATATATATATATATATATATATATACATACTGGTTCTTCCCCCACCTTGTCATAGCAGTTCCTCAGAGCTGTCTTTTCAGGCGATAGTCCCAGGTAAGACTCTAAATAAAACCTAAGTTCACAGTTCTTATGCTGCATATCTTTCTGCAAGTCAACAATACCCTGCTCCCCCAATTCATATATGTATTCACTTCTGTTTTGTGTCAGACAAATCTGGTAAAATGTCTTGACGTTTGACTTCAGATGTAAGGCAAAGGGTTTCATGGTCTGCAACTTCAAATTACTTCCAGACTTTTTGAGATGCTGGTCTCTGTAAAATTTCATACACATAAGTGCATGAGTTTTACAGAACAAATATTATTTCTTCAAACTGGTCTCTTAAATTTTGTTGTGTGTGTATCTCATTTAAAATGCACACTTTGTAAGACTTTTGAAGTCAAACGTATAAGGTAGAACACATGAATGTAACTATCGTATTTATTGTGGGTGTGTGCACTCAGTCGTATATGACTCTGCAACCCTATGGACTGTAGCTGCCAGGCTCCTCTGTCCATGGGGATTCTCCAGGCAAGAACAATGGACTGGGTTGCCATTTCCTCCTCCGGGGATCTTCTCAACCCAGGGACTGAGCCCACATCTCTTGCATCTCCCGCACTGACAGGCAGATTTTTGCTCTCTCTGCCACCTGGGAAGCCCATCATATTTATAAGAAAAAATGAAATAATGACAAATTGGTGACAGATGGAATTCTGACCAGAAAAGGAAAGAATACAAACTTTGAACCCAGTTTGGCTTTCAGATAGGATGACCAATTTTATCAGTTTGCCCAGGATTGTCCTTGTTTTAAAGCTAAGAAATCTCACAGTCTGGGAACGCCTCAGTTCTGGGCCATTACTCACTTTATTTCCAAAATAGATTGCAAAACATCAAAAACAATTTATAGCAGAAAGTCTTAATCATCTACCTTGAGAGCAACAGCATAAAAATATCAATATGGTGGATAAAACAGACAAACCCTTTGAGGGCTACAGTAATAAAATATGCTGCATACTTTGATTATTCAGAAATGTTTACATTGACCAACTGTCTCAGACTTCAAGTTGGAAATCATTGATTGTGTAACATGTGTTTATGATTGGATACTGTTTCAATCAGCAGCATGTATATGCATAGTCAAGAAAAAGGCAAAGAAAGCATTTTGAAAAATTCAAAAAATTAAGCAGTTATGATTCTAGACAGTTGCATGGATGCAAAATGAATATGATATTTGGGGCAGCAGTGAGACTAACAATGATTTAAAAATAGAAATAGCATTTAGTTCAAAAATGGGACCTGTGTAATAGTGTACAGGCTAAATGAACAATTTGAATCCTAAATTAAATCTTATAGAATACCGTAAACATTTCTGAATTTAATGTAACCATGGCCTACTAGCAGGGCTTAGAGGCTCAGTGGTAAATAATCTGCCTGCAGTGCAGGAGATGTGAGTTCAGTCTCTGGGTCAGGAAGATTCCTGGGAGGAAGGCAAGGCAACCCACTCTGGTATTCTTGTCTAGAGGATTCCACAGACAAAGGAGCCTGGAGAGCTGCAGTCCATGGGGTCACTAAGAGTCTGATGACATGACTGAAATGACTGGGCACACAAAGGTCTGCCAGAATTTCTATAATGAAATTCTCTGTCTGAAGAAAAGATGTGAAATGTCTATGGCTCCAGGTGAGAGGGAGCAAAATCTACAACCCAAATACGCCTCTTTGGCATACTGATTATTGTGAGCTGGTTATTTTTAAGAAACGGCAAACTAAGGTGAAGCTATGTAAACTAAGTAGGAGTTACCCTTTTCAGGAGATATTTATATTTATAAAGAAAATTTCCATTTATAAGAATGTCTTCCTCTTTGTACTAGTAAGAGAATGTTGACTATGAATCTGCAGAAACTCATCAATGCATCAGGCAATGATTTATATCCCCATAACAACCTTACTCGGTTTATTGTGCTTTTCCTGGTAACCTCCCATAACTGACTCCCCAGTCCAAACATCTTCTGTCTTTAACTTAAGATGGTATTTAAGGTGGTAAACCAATTCAGGGTTTCCCCCATGGCACAGATGGTAAAGAATCTCCCTACAATGCAGGAGACCTGGCTTCAATCCCTGGGTTGGGAATATCCCCTGAGAAGGAAATGGCAACCCACTCCAGTATTCTTGCCGGAGAAATCCATGGACAGAGGAACCTGGAGGCTACAGTCCATGGGGTCACAAAGAGTCAGACATGACTGAATGAACAAAGTCTTGGACTGTTTCAGGGAGTTTCTCAGTTTTCCTGGGTATCTCCCATGTATCCAGAAACTATACATGTTATTAAACTTCTATTTGTTTTTCTGTTACTATTTGGGGGGAGAGGTAGGATCTCAGCTAAGAACCTAAAATGATATATTGCAGAAAAATTACTTTTCCTCCTCCACACAGGCATAGAGTGGGACATTAAGGATGTATGCCAAAGATCTATATCTAGACATGGTGGAATATAATTTAGATAGGATTTGAAGGAAGATTAGACCCAGTGTTCCACAGCAGCTGAATCTGAGTCCCCCTAAAACTGAGCTCCCCTAACAAGTTTATGATGAACTTCTCCATCCAAAACTTATTTCCTTCCTTATCCTACCCTTGTTCCCTTCAGTATTGAGGAGTATTAAAGGAAAGGGGAACTTGAAACTGAGCAGGACCCCATGGGGCCTTCCTGGGTACAAAAGCCCCTCTGGTCTCTCATTACTATTTGTAGGAAAGGCTTAGTTTCCTAGGCCTTCCCTGAGTTCCAAAGAGCAGACTCAAGCAGACTCCCTACTAATTAGGGAAATCAAGAAATGCAAAAACAAAGGAAAAGCAATCAAAAAACTGTAGTTTAGCAATCAAACAAAGTCCTAGTTACTACTCAAGGGATGTCTGATGCATACTTTTGAGTTGTTCTGCAGAAAATAACCACCCCATCCAGGTAGTTGACCACTGCTGACCACAAGCATGCAGACCCTAGACTGGTTGAAACCAAAAGGATGAAATTTGAGAGTCCTGAAAAGTCACCCTGTCATCTCACTTGGCAGTGAGAATAAATTCACGATCAGAATGAACTCCATGACTAAAACCCTCACCCCAAGTGCTATCTTTTAAAACACTTTCCTAAATGCTATCAGGGAGTTCCAGTCTTTTGAACAAGAGTTGCCCTTTGTTCCTGGCTTGTTGTCGTGCAAATAAACATCATCAGTTCAGTTCAGTCGCTCAGTCATGTCCAACTCTTTGTGACCCCATGGATCGCAGCACGCCAGGCCTCCCTGTCCATCACCAACTCCCGGACTTCACTCAGACTCGCGTCCATCGAGTCAGTGATGCCATCCAGCCATCTCATCCTCTGTCGTCCCCTTCTCCTCTGCCCCCAGTTCCTCCCAGAATCAAAGTCTTTTCCAATGAGTCAGCTCTTCACATGAGGTGGCCAAAGTACTGGAGTTTCAGCTTTAGCATCATTCCTTCCAAAGAAATCCCAGGGTTGATCTCCTTCAGAATGGACTGGTTGGATCTCCTTGCAGTCCAAGGGACCCTCAAGAGTCTTCTCCAACACCACAGTTCAAAAGCATCAATTCTTCGGTGCTCAGCCTTCTTCACAGTCCATAGCCTTGACTAGACGGACATTAGTCAGCAAAGTAATGTCTCTGCTTTTGAATATACTATCTAGGTTGGTCATAACTTTACTTCCAAGGAGTAAGCGTCCTTTAATTTCATGGCTGCAGTCACCATCTGCAGTGATTCTGGAGCCCAAAAAAATACAGTATGACACTGTTTCCACTGTTTCCCCGTCTATTTCCCATGAAGTGATAGGACCAGATGCCATGATCTTCGTTTTCTGAATGTTGAGCTTTAAGCCAACTTTTTCACTCTCCTCTTTCACTTTCATCAGGAGGCTTTTTAGTTCCTCTTCACTTTCTGCCAGAAGGGTGGTGTCATCTGCATATCTGAGGTTATTGATATTTCTCCCGGCAATCTTAATTCCAGCTTGTGTTTCTGCCAGTCCAGCGTTTCTCATGATGTACTCTGCATATAAGTTAAATAAGCAGGGTGACAATATACAGCCTTGATGTACTCCTTTTCCTATTTGGAAGCAGTCTGTCGTTCCATGTCCAATTCTAACTGTTGCTTCCTGACCTGCATACAGATTCCTCAAGAGGCAGGTCAGGTGGTCTGGTAGTCCCATCTCTCTCAGAATTTTCCACAGTTTATTGTGATCCATACAGTCAAAGGCTTTGGCATAGTCAATAAAGCATAACAACTAGGTGTCAAAATTGGAACAAGCAGACCCTGTCATTTCAGTAACAGAGTTTTAGGTGAATGCCTATGGAAAGTTACTCAGGAATACACTAAGCTCACAAAGATATCAAAGAGAACTGCTCTAGCTACTCAACAATGTCCATCAACACCTCTTATGTTTCCATAGTTTGATCTCCTAAGTGAAATATTTCATATGTTTTCCAGTTTTCTCAATATGATATCCAGTGGTCTTGGCCTGCAGCAGCTTGGAGTGGGACTTGGGTTCCTAGCTGGAGAGTAAGGCCAGGCTGTGGTGGTGAAAGCACCAGATCCTAACTACTAGACCAGCAGTCAGTGACAAGGGCCCTGGCGCTTCAGCTTTGCAGAAAAGAATATCCCCAAGGACAGAAAGTAGTGAAGCAAGTAAAGTGTTTATTAAGAGGAAAGAGAGTACAGTATGTGTGAATAGACACATGGGCAGACTCAGAGGGAGAGTCCCTGAGTTGGGCCTGCGTGGTGGTTTAAATTGCTTAGAAAGGGCATTTCTTCCAGTTTTACTCCAGCCAAACATTTTGATTTACCTGGTTCATAGTCCATATTTGGTACATCTCAGGACCCTTCCATGTTTGCACACACATCTCTTAGCCAAAATATATCCTACCACAAGCATCTGGGTAGAGCATCCCTTGACATCACTCTTCCTTTGGCCTGCAAGGAGCTCTTTTTGTGCGGGTTTGGTCGAGGAGGTCTCCTGACCTCAGGAACAAGAAACATGTGGTCTGGGCAGGGCTCAGCCTCCCCGCCTTAACTATCTGCTGTTCCTGTCTTGAAGTTTTGGTTAACAGGGAATGAATCTCCAATTACTTTACCCTGGACCCATCTGCCTCCTACCTCAAAACTTCCTACCAATCTTTGATATTCACCTTAAAAAATTATTTTTGCTATATTTATCCCAGATAAAGTAAATGCATTCTGTAAATTTTCAGTCATCTAATTAACAAATTGTCCTGCATTCACACCCATCCTTCCTCATTCTCTCTGCTTACAATGAAGTTTACTCCTTTTTAAGACAAATTGCTCAACAAAATCTGGAGAATTCATCACCACCCAACCTCCCAGGGAACTCACACTATTCCATTTCCCTCTCACACCCTACTTCCCCTTCCTTTAGCATTTTATTTTTATTTAATTGCACCTCTTTTCTTTTTTTATTTTCTTGATCAGCACTCCCCAAAAATTTTATACTGTAAAGGCTTTTTTTTTTAAAAAAAAAAGAAGAATTAGCTTTCTTTTCTTCTGATCTCCTTTCATATATTCTTGCTTTCAACCATATTCCCTTTAAATCTTTATTTTCTTCTTCTTCTACCTTCTTTTATTTTCTGTTTCTTTTTTAATTACTTGAAATGTACTCTTTGCTCACTATTCTAATATAAGCCTATGTTTTATGCTAATATAAATCTGTATTTTATTCTAATACAAACCTATCAGATTATATTTTTCACAGCAAAGATTTATCTGCATCTCACAAAATTTTATATTTAATATTTATTTTTAATTAAAATAGTTTTCTAATTTTTTAAGATTTCTTTTTTAATGTGCTTGACTATGGCTAGACAGCCACTCCAATATTCTTGTGTGGAAAATTAATATGGACAAAGGAGCCTGGTCAGCTATAGTCCATGCGGTCACAAGGAGTCAGACACAACTGAGCACACACACATACATTTTCACTGCATTTGCTTTGAAAAATGGTCAGCATGGACTCTTAATTAGAATATATCTGAACTTAAAGGAAAATGAGTAGTGTGGGTTCTCTAAATCTGAATGTCCTTCACTGATTCATTTCAGAAGGCAAAATAATCCCTCTCTCAAGATGTTCATGTCCTAATTCCAGAATCAAAGAGTATATCACATAACAGGGCAAAAGATACTTTGTACATGCTATCAAATTAAGGACAATAAGATAGAGGGAGTAGTCTGGATTACCCATAGCAATCCTGTGATTACAGTAGCCAATGTAATTGCACAAACTCTTAACACAGAAAATTTCCAAGCTGTGGTCAGAAATAGAGATATGATATATGACAAAGGAGGAAGGGTCAGACAGATGCAATGCTGCCGGCTTCAGAGATGCAGAAGAGGGGACACAAGCCAAGGAAAGTGGGGGACTCTAGAAACTGGGAAGGGTGAAGAGACAAATTTCCCCTAGAATTTTCTGAAAGAAACACAGCTCTGAAGAGTCCTTGATGTTTGCTCAGCAAGACCCTTGTCTTCCTTGAACTCTCCTGCCATAGGAAAACAAAATTCTGTAGTTTTAAGTCACCAAGTTTGTAGTGCAACAGCAGTATCAATCGAAAATCAATATGTTTATCTTATTTTTATGTTTTCCATATAATTTAGCACTTCTTTCTTGAACTCTCCTCATGATTTTATGATTCCATACTCCTCTGTTTCCTTCCTTTGTTGGGGTAGACTTTCTTCACTATGTTTTGAAAATGGTTCTTTGTTTATGTATACAACTAATGTTGATGTAACTGGTAATTTTTCCCTATCCTAGTAAATTTCCCAACTAACTTTTTGCCTTGGTTATATCCTCTATGGGCTTCCCTGGTGGCTCAGCTGGTAAAGAATCCACCTGGAACGCAGGAGACCTGGGTTCGATCCCTGGGTTGGGAAGATACCCTGGAGAATGAAACACTACCCACTCCAGTATTCCGGCCTGGAGAATTCCACGGACTGTATGGTCCATGGGCTTGCAGAGTCAGACACGACTGAGCAACTTTTACTTTCACTCTTTTTTCATATCCTCTATGTCAGTGCTTCTCATTCGGGGCAATTTTGACCTCCAGGGGACAGCTGACAAGGTCTGGAGTCTGTTTTCACAGCTTGAGGATCTGTGACACCTAGAGAAAAAAGGGCAGGGACGCTACACAGCATGTACAATGCATAGACTATTACCCCACAACAAAGAGTCATCGTGTACGGGATGTCAAGGTTGAGAAATCCTAATCTAGTCAACCACCCTATATATAAAAATTGAAATTATAATATTCCCTCCAACTTGCTAAAATTTTCATTATTAAAATAAATGGCAATATCATTTTGCTAGTTTCTCAAAATGGTATTTGGGGTGTCATTTGTGTCTCTTTTAAATTCTATCATTTCACAAATCCTGTGACTTTCCTTCTCTGAAACTCCAAGTAAACTTAGATTTTTAAGAGAGTTTTCAGGGCAAAATTCTCATTTTATGGTGGAATAAATACTTTTAAGGATCTTATTCTAGTTTATCTCTTCAGCCTTTATGTCTTATCATTTCATCTCTTATAGGCACAGAATAACTATTAGCACTATCAACTTAGTAATATCCTCAAGAAATCTCGTATCTAACAAGAGATTTAGAATAAACTGTCAGATCCCTAGCATCAAAGACTTACTCAAATGTAAAAAGATAGCTAGCATTTGGGGTATATCTCCAGGAGATGGTGATGGACAGGGAGGCCTGGCGTGCTGCGATTCATGGGGTCACAAAGAGTCGGACATGACTGAGCGACTGAACTGAACTGAACTGAACTGATGACAGAATTTAGTGGAAAATAAGAATGGATGGTAATCTTGCTGTCCTGGAACTGGATCCAACAGAAGTCAGCACCCTGTCCTTCTTCCATCTTATCAAAGGAGAACTAGCAGCATCTGTTTGCATAACCTGTACTTCTTGTCCTCATCACTGTAACACGGAAGGAAAGAATTAGAATGAGAGTGAAAGGTAGTCAGGAGAATCAAGGGTGCTTTGCCTCAGTGGGGTTTAGATGCCTACCACTTTCCACTCTACCAAGAAAGGGCATAGGATTGGAAAAGGATGATGGAGTTAGACTTCATATACTAAGAAACTGGGAAATGCAGAGGCTTCTGAGGGACAGTCCAAAAAATTTACACATGTGCTCCAAGGAGTTTTTGGATTCAGACACCTCAGAACAATGGCACACTTCCATGCTTGGTTTCAGGGAAAATACTTTGTTTCTTTCCTCTGATGCATCCTTCCTACTCCAGTACCAGAAAAAGAAGAAACAGAATGGAAAGAATGGTCCGTTCCCCTGTTCCCTCCAAGCCAAGATCAAGACAAAGTGAAGAAGATGAGATCAGAGGTTTAAAATGGGCCTACTTGTGCTTTTAAATAAACAAAACTGACAGGAAAATTATATGATAGTTTAGTGATGATAAAGGATGATTTGATATGCATAAATACATACTATTTGAAAGAGATGAGATAAAAATAATTCTACTTCAAGTTTAATATCACTTCAAGTTCAGATTGTTTAATAGATGGTTTAATTTACAATTCTGATATTTAAAATATCTAGAAAAATCACCCTAGAGTACAGTTGGGGGAAAATGTCTGCAAGAATATTCATTCATGAAAAAATATCTGAGGTAGCAAACTTTTACTTTAATCTGTATATGTTTATTCTGCTATTAAAGAATATTATACAGAAATAAACCAAAAAAAAAAGATTATTAATCTCATTACTCAAAGAACCCCTGTTGACATTAAAATGCATATTGCATGTAAATGGTCAGAAAATACTTACAAAAGTCTTTGATATGAAATGCGAATATCCTTTTTTAAATCCCTATACCCAATTTCCTGTGTGTATTTCCTCAAAGGTAAGGACATTTTTACAAATGTATTTTTCTGATAGAGTGTATATGCTGGCATATATATAGTATTTACTTGTTTATTTTTATCAAAAGGATCCCATATCACTATGTCAAAACATGCAGATTTTACTTCATTCTATTTAACATGTGATAAGTACAATTAAAATTTTTACCCACTTCCTAGCTAATATTCTAGCTTTTTACTATTATAAATAATGCTACAAGGCATATCGTATTGTGCATTTTGGCTTCTTTCATGAAATATAAGAGTTTCTGCTTGCCAATTTATGTGTCAACACCAAATATCATTAAGATTTTTAAATAGTTGCCAACATTATGGATTAAAGTATTATCTGTTATTTTGCCTTATATCTATTTAATTACAAGTAAGACTGAGTTTCTAATATATTTATTAATATCTTTAGTTTTATTCAATGAAATAATCATGCATATAACTCATATATTATTTTCTATAAGTTTTTTTGTTTTGTATTTTTCTCATTAACTTGCATGTGATCTGTAAATCAAGAAAATGTGCTTTTTGACTGAAATTTGCAATACATTCATTTTTCATTATGTATGATGTATCATTTAACATTTTCTTGGTTATTTTTATCATCTAAAAGCAGTAAAATTACCCTAATCTTTCTCTTTATAGACTCTCCTCTATTGTTCAGAATAGCCTGTGTGTGTGTGTGTTTGTGTGTGTGTGCGTGAGAATGCTAAGTCGCTTCAGTCATGTCCAACTATTTGTGACCCTGTGGACCATAACCCACCAGGCTCCTCTGTCCATGGAATTCTCCAAGCAAGAATGCTGATGTGAATAGCCTACCTTATTCCAGTAAATAAATTCATTCTTACCTTCTTCTAACAAGTTTATAAATTAAATCTTTACAATTAAAGCTTTACTGCACCTGAAATGTATTTGGGTATATGAAGAAAGACATATATAAAATGAAGTAGCCGGTCATTTCTCTATCCTATGTATAGAATAATCCTCATATTTCCCCACTTATACGAAATACAACTTGCTCACATAGAGTATATTCATATTTACTAAGTCCAGAACAAGACATCAATCCCCATTGTGTCACCGCTGTTGTTTACCCTTTCTAGAAGATCATGATGTAACTTGACAAGATACAGAAATAAGAAATATAAAACTTATATAAGAGTAGAAAAAAATGTTCACTTTCTCTCAGATAATTTGACTGCAATACTAGAAATTTCCCTCATAAAATCAACTGACAAACTATTCAAAATATAGGAATTTAGCAACTGGCATGGTGATAACATTAGTAGTTTTTAAATTGCCTCATTCTCTACAGTATTGTATTTGTTACCATTGAGTGATGGTTTCTTTTCTTTTCTTCTTTTTATACATGGCATGAACTTTAACTGGCCATGATATACTGACATATTATACTTCTGCATCATCTAATTAAATTTGCTAATACAGGCATTTCTTTATCTGAATGAATTCTGAAAAGTCATTGAATATTAAATTTTGAATAACAGGAGTCTTTGTTCTATTATTTTAAATGTGAAAAATATTTTGTTCCAAGTCTATTTCAAAATCTCAACCAATTTTCCCCAAATACTACTTATACACCCTAAGTACTTCCATAATAACTTACTGAGAATTCCTTTACTGTGTAATACATTTAAAACACTCATTATCCAATTATTCAATAATTAAACACACAAAGGCATATATATATGAGAGATAAATAAAAATTCTGTTTAGAATACAATAATACAACTTTAGATACAAACTATGTTTTGAGTTGATAAGGAAAAAATAAAACCTTTGATATGTAACAAAACTTCACCTGAATTTATTGCTAGAAAAAGCAGGAAAACTTTAATGCAACACAGAAGGGTTAGACCTTGTGGAATGCGGTTTTCAGGGAAAGAAACGAGTAGGATTTTATTTTATTTTATTTTATTTTTTTAGTGAATATCTCCTAAGCAACCTTAAATCATATTAGCCCTGGAGTATCGCTTGTTTGACTGGTTGAATCCAAACGGTCCAGTTCAATCATGCATAGTAAACAGTCACAGTTTCATGCCTAGGCCACTTCTCTGCTCTTTGACTATCAGGGCTTCCCTGATAACTCAGTTGGTAAAGATCCGCCTGTAATTCAGGAGGATTCGATCTCGGTTTGGGAAGATCTGCTGGAGAAGGAAAAGGCTGCCCAGTCCAGTATTCCTGGGCTTCCCTTGTGGCTTACCTGGTAAAGAATCCACCTGCAGTGCAGGAGACCTGGGTTCTATCCCTGAGTTGGGAAGATCCCCTGGAGAGGGAAAAGGCTACTCAAGTATTCTAACCTGGAGAAGTCTGTGAAATCTATAGTCCATGGGGTCGCAAAGAGTTAGACATGACTGAGCAATGTTCACTCACTAAGAAGAGCACTTCTATTGCCTTTTTCTGATTGCTTATTACTTTCTATTCTGAGATACTGCATACTTCTTGGCTAGGCTTCTGTATAATTGTCATTTGAGACTTCTATCCTATAATACATCCCATAGAAGTCACCTTCTTTCCTGTCATATATTCCATATTATAAGTGAAAACTAAAATATTGTAATAAGAATACCTAAAGCATTGAATTAATAGATCAAATTCAGTTGGATTCATCATAGGCTCTGGTGTCCTAGGGGCTTCTTTTCCCCCCATCCTTATCCTCTTGGATTTTCCTTCCATTATGTGTACATTAAAAAAAAATGATAATAACTCCTGATTTTTAAAGCTCAGCTGATAAAATAGGCAAGGGTGATTGGAACCAAAGGTGAGTCTCCCCGTCACTGTTGCTCTAAGGTGAGCCTGTGCCACTGTCTCAAGAGCCTTCTTGAGCTTTTAGAGCAGGAGGCCACAGGAGGGAATATTTCAGAGGACAAATGAGATCTAGCCACAGGAGGGAATATTTCAGAGGACAAATAAGATCTAGCAGCCAACCATATGATCGTTCTGATGGAATTACTCATCAAATTCAGAGAGAAACTGAGCAAAACAGCAGAGTAAAAGGTTTGAATTTGCCTCTACCATGAACAGGTCAAAAATATATCTACATATAGAACAATTCTCACTGAAAATAACTGGAAAATAGCAGAAAGACTCCCATACAACCAAGAGGTAACAAATATTAAAAAGTGAAAACAGCTTAAAGGATCTCAGCAAAATACACATTTTTTTCAAGTGCACATGTAATGGTCTCCAAGATTGATCACACACTAGGCCACAGTATAAATCTCACCAAATTTTTTTTACTTATTTTTTTATATTGGGTATAGCTGATTAAGAATGTTGTGATAATTTCAGGTGAATAGCAAAGGGACTCAGCCAAAAGTATACATGTATTCATTCTTCCTCAAACTCCCCTTCTTTCCAGGATACCACATAACATTGGGCAGAGTTCAATGTGCTATACAGTAGATCCTTGTTGGTTATCCATTTCAAATATAGCATTGTGTACGTGTCCACCCCAAATTCCCAAACCATCCCTTCTCCCTATCTTTCCCCACAGCAACCATAAGATTTTCCCCTAAGTCTGTGAAGTCTCACCAAATTTAAGAGGATGGAAATTATGTCATTTTTTTTTTCCTGACCACAAAGGTATGCAACTAAAAAATCAACCACAGAAAGAAAAATGGGAAAAGAACAAACATAAAGACTAAACAACATGCTACTAAAAACTCAATGAGTCAATGAAGAAATCAAAAAGAACTCAGAAATACTTGATAAAAATGAAAGCAGAAACACATCACTCCAAAATCTATGGAATTCAGTAAAAGCAATTCTACGGAGAAAGTTTATAGTGGTAAAGGACATCCTCATGAAATCAGAAAAATAAACAACCTTATCTACCACCTAAAGGGAAAAAAAAGAAGAGATAAAGCACAAAGGAAGCAGGAGAATGGAAGCAATAAAAATCAGAGAATGAAACAGAGAACAAAATAAAAACAAGAAAAGATCAATGAAACCTAGAGTTATTTTAATTTTAAAGATAAACAAAACTGATAAACTTCTAGCCAGGTTCATCAAGAAGAAAAAAAGAGAGGCCTTAAGCAAAATAAGAAATGAAAAGAGAAAAATAATGGATACCACAAAGGTTGAAAAAACATTCATAAGAGAATACTGCAAGCAGATGTATGCCAATAAATTAGAGAACTTAGAAGAAACAGACAGATTTCAAGATACATAAAACCTGCTGAGATTGAAGCATGAAGAAGCAGACAATTTAAACTAACCAATCACTACCCATGAATTTTAAGAAAATCAGAAATAAAATAATATTTAAAATAAAGTAAAACTCCCAGCAAACACAAGTCCAGGACAAGATGGCTTCAGAACAATCTTACCAAACATATTAAGAAGAGCTAATAACTAGTCTTTTCAAACTATTTTTAAAAAAATTGAAGAGACTGCAACACTCCCAAATTCATTCTACAAACCCACTATTACCCTGATACAAAAACCAGACAAAGGCACTACATTCAAAGAAAATCACAGGCCAATATCTTTCATAAATACAGATATAAACATTCTCAACAAAATGTTAGCAAACTGAATTAAACAACATACGAAAAGGAATCAAGTGGGATTTATTCTAAGGACCTTTAGATAGTTTAATATTCACAAATCAACCATGTGGTCCATCACACTAACAAAATCAAGAGTAAAAGGCATATAATCTTCTCAAAAATGCCAAAAAGTCATTTGGCAAAATTCAAAATCCATAAAATCTATAAAATCTCTCATTAAAGTGGGTTTAGAGGGTACATGTCTCAACATAGTAAAGGCTGTGTATAACAAACCCACAGCTAACATTATCATCATGATGAATAACAGAAAGCCTTTCCTCCAAAATGAGGAATAAGACAAGTATGTTCACTTTCTCCACTTCTATTTAAGATAATATTGAGAATTCTAGCTATAGCAATCAGACAAGAAAAAGAAATAAAAATCTTCCATTGGAAGGGAAAAGTAAAAATGTCACTATTTGCAGATGACATGATACTTCATATAAAAAACCAAAATCCTCACCAAAAATTATTAGAACTAATAAATCCAGTACAGGTATTTGTAGAATATAAGATTGATACACAGAAATCTGTTGCTTTTCTACATACTAATAATAAACTATATGAAAAAAAGCAAAACAAAAAAATCCCATTTAAAATCACATCAAACAAGGTAAATATCTAAGAATAAACTCAACCAAGGAGGCAAAAGAATTATGCTCTGAAAATTATAAAACAATAATGAAGGAAACTGAAGATAATACAAGGAAATGGAAAGATATTCCATGCTCTTGGTTGAAAGAATTAAAGTTGTTAAAATAGCCATAATACCCAAAGCAATCTATAGATTTAATGCAATCCCTATCAAAATGCCCACGAAATTTTCCATGGAACTAGAAGAAATAATTGTGCAGATCAACGGATTTTTTCAAACTAAACATATTCAAGAATCAATGTCCTGGAAGTGATTTAGATGTCTATCAACAGATGCATGGATAAAGAAGTTGTGGCATATATATACACAGTGGAATATTACTCAGCCATAAAAGGAATGCATGTGGATCTGTTAAGCTGAAGTGGATGAACCTAGAGCCAATTGCACAGAGTGAAGTAAGTCAGAAAAACGAATATCGTATATTAATGCATATATATGAAATCTAGTAAGGCAGTACTGATGAATCTATTTGCAGGGCAGACATAGTGATGCAGATGAAGAGATTGGACTTGTGGACACAGCAGGGGAAGGAGAACTGGATGAACTGAGAGAGTAGCATTGACATATATACATTACCATACGTAAAATAGATAGCTAGTGGGAAGCTGCTAAAGAACACTTAGTGACCAGCCTGTCCCTCTGTGATGACCTAGAGGGGTAGCATGAGGGGGGTAGGAGGCAGATTCAAGAGGGAGAGGAATTTTGGCTGATTCATGTTGTTGGTTTCTATTATGCAGCAACCAACATGACATTGTAAAGCAATTATCTCATAATTTAAAAAATTAAAAGATTCAATGTCCAAGCCTAGACACAGAATTCAACCACATGCTAGACTAAGAAACTGACATGCTTGCATCCCCTTTCCACATGGAAGCACTTCTTGTCATCATCCTCTTCCATCACTAAGCTTGCCAGGGAAAGCTCTATTCAGACTTGGTAGCTGAAATGAATTCTGCTCATTTTACCATGAATTTTTGCCAAAACAATCACCTTTGGCATAAAGATCTAAACAAAAATAAAAGAAACTAAGTATATGGAGATCTTGCATAAGAGCATTTCTGGCAAAGACCAAGTTCCTAGATTGGTTTGACTGAACTGATTTGAAATAGTAAAGCAAGGTAGGAAGGCATCAGGCCATGTAACACTTTATGGGCCAAGCAAATATTTTAGGATGTATTCTAAATGCAAAATTTTCTGCTCTGATCTTCATTTTAAGGGGAATTTTTCCTCTGGTTCATTCTATTTGTCTCCATATTGAATGCAGGGGCCAGATAATGAGGAGATTTTTCATGATCTGTCCCTTAACCTTTTTTTCCCAACTTGTGAATGTGAAAGTTATAGTCATGTCTGACTCTTTGTAACTCCAATGGACACAGTCCATAGAGTTCTCCAGGCCAGAATACTGGAGTGGGTAGCCTTTCCCTTCTCCAGGGAATCTTCCCAACTCAGGGATAGAAGCCAGGTCTCCCACATTGCAGGAGGATTCTTTACCATCTGAGCCACCTGGGAAGCCCAACTTGTGCATAGGAAGGGAATTGGACTGATTAAGCAATAGTTATTTAAAACCTTCTCTTTTATCTTTGACTATGTCTTTTCAATATATATAACAATGCATTTTCTTTTATCATTTTTTTCTGATTTTTATTTATTTGAGTTTCTTTTGTAGGTTTTGAGGGACAGAGATATCATATCCCCCTTTATCATATCCCCCTTTTATCATATCCCCCTTTTATCATATCCCCCTTTACCTCTGAAGATATTAACTGCTTTTTCACTAAAAAGCAAAGATGTGAAACACAACCATTTAAATCATTATTGCCTACCTGTGACTTTTTCAGTTGATTGGTTTCAAAGCAAAAACTGTATCTGGATGCATTTTTCTAAACATAAGACATTCCAGTGCTCTGTGACAATCTGGAGAAATAGGGTGGGGAGGGAAGGGGGAGGGGTTTCAGGATGAGGGGGGACACATATGCCTTTGGCTGACTCACACTGATGTATGGCAAAAAAAAAAAATCACACTATTGTAAAATAATCATCCTCCAACTAAAATTAATAAAAATTTTAAAAAGCTTGTAAATTACAGCTAAAATAGACAAGAAGCGATTTTCTAGCCAATAAATATAGAAGTATGCCAAAACAGAAGTTGAGGTTAACTAGGTAATTTATTCATCAATCCTTTGTAAATGAGTTAAGGAGAAGAAAAGCCATGAGATAAGAAAGATGGATGCTGAGCTTGTCATAAAAACACACAAAGGAACTTCAGGGGAGCAGGAGAAGTTCTGTCAAATGTCTTTTTTTGTGTGTGTTTGTGTGTTTGTATAACTTAGTAGTTCAGCTGGTAAAGAATCCACCTGCAATGCAGGAGACCCCAGTTCAATTCCTGGGTTGGGAAGTTCCCCTGGAGAAAGAATAGGCTACCCACTCCAGTATTCTTGGGCTTCCCTAGTGGCTTAGATGGTAAAGAATCTGTTGGCAATGCAGGAGACTTGGGTTCAATGTCTGGGTTGGGAATATCCCCCAGAGGAAGGCATGGCAACCCACTCCAGTATTCTTGCCTGGAGAATTTCCATGGACAGAGGAGCCTAGAGGGCTATAGTCCATGGGGTCACAAACAGGTGGACACAGCTGAAGCAATTAAGCACAGTAGAGCACAAGGAGAGAGAGAGTTCACAGTTTTCAATATAATGCTCAGTTCTGGTATTTTGTGCAACATTCAACCGAGCAAAAGTTAACAAGAGGGTGTGTGTGTGGTGTGTACATAAGGGAGGATGGTTATGGGAGACAAAACAATGTGAAACTCAATCTCTGTATTTTTCTCTCAAGCTAGTAGTTCTAATAATTTACAGGAGAAAAGTCAAGAGAGAGCTTCTCAGGTGACTCAGTGGTAAAGAATATACCTGCCAATGCAGGAGGTACAGGTTTGATTCCTGAGTCAGGAAGATCCTCTGGAGAAGGAAATGCAACCCACTCCAGTGTGTTTGCCTGGAAAATCCCACGGACACAGGAGCCTGGTGAGCTACAGTCCAAAGGGTCACAGAGTCAGACATGACTGAACCCATGAGCAGAGAGAGTTGGACAACTTGATTCATTTGTTTTTCAATAACAAAATATAAAAGCATCTGTCAATGTTATATAAGATGCTAAAAATATATCCCTGATCTCAGGTTTCTTTTCTCCAGTTCTTGAACTCTCCTCAGTCTTGAATCATATTTCCCTCTCTCACTCTCATCTAGGCTTAGAGAGATGGTCAGAGATGGGTAAACTGATTATGTCACAAGTTGTGCATCAAAACATGAAAAGGACCTTTTCTGTCAACCAAAATGGCATAACTGAGACTAGATTTACCCTCTCACTTGATACGACTGAAAAACCAGACAAAAAATATGAAACAATAGTGTTCAGACATTGGAAAGCACAGAACACAAATATGATCAGCCTCACAGTAGCCCCACTGTACTACCTGGAATGATTAAAAATCATATCTTCAACGACAAAAGTAGAAACCCAAGAAGAACATCGTCGTTTCCTTGCATGAAGTACGCTGAGTTAGAAGTACAGGAAAGCCAAGTCAGCTTGAAGTGGCAAGGTGAAGCACAAGAAAGAAAGGGCTACACAGACACACGACTGTGAGGATCCCCAGAGGTCCCCTCCTGCATCAGCTGAGAGTTAGTCAGCAGAATGCGTCATCAGACCAGCTGGCTCTGAAACACACACACTCTTGAAGTACATCCGCCCTGTCTCTCCATAGAAAGACCACAGGGAGAGGGGAGAATTCCTTTCATCTGCATTTAGATCTTTTAGTCCCTCTTTTTATTTTCCTATTTAGTTAGCATTATTATGAATGTTTGGAGATTTCCTGGTAGCTCAGACAGTAAAGAATCCACCTGCAGTGCAGGAGAACTGGGTTTGATCTCTGGGTCAGGAAGATTCCCCTGGAGAAGAAATGGCTACCCAGTCCAGTATTCTTGCCTGAAGAATCCCAAGGACAGAGGAGCCTGGTGGGCTACACTGGTCCATGAGGTCAAAAAGAGTCGGACGCAACTGAGTGACTAAGCAACACATGAAGTTTCTCTTTTATTATTAGTTCATATTTAATTTTGCTATTTTTTAGAAGATATCTCTAAACCAGTAGCCACCTGAGTCTTTCAGTCAGTTCAGTCGCACAGTCGTGTCTGACTCTTTGCAACCCCGTGAATCGCAGCATGTCAGGCCTCCCTTTTCATCTGCAACTCCCGGAGTTCACTCAGACTCACGTCCATCGAGTCAGTGATGCCATCCAGCCATCTCATCCTCAGTCGTCCCCTTCTCCTCCTGCCCCCAATCCCTCCCAGCATCAGTCTTTTCCAGTGAGTCAACTCTTCGCATGAGGTGGCCAAAGTACTGGAGTTTCAGCTTCAGCATCATTCCTTCCAAAGAACACCCAGGGCTGATCTCCTTCAGAATGGACTGGTTGGATCTCCTTGCAGTCCAAGGGACTCTCAAGAGTCTTCTCCAACACCACAGTTCAAAAGCCTCTTTTGACACATGAAAATTAGACCTAATCTTTTCATCACTTTGGCACAGACAATAGAATATAAATAGAATATATGGGCAGACTTGTCCAAACAAAGCCAGTTGTTTTTCTCATTTAGTTAAATGGTATCTTTAAGTAAAGCAATTAAAAAAAAAATGTGTATTACTGGGTTTTTCTATAAAGCATTTACTCCCTATGTTTACTGTTTAGCATTTCTTATAAATAATGAGTGAAGGGAGAAGGTTTTTTTATTTTTCATATTAAGGGCAATTTAATGGAATAAACATAAGAAAAAAAATCATAGAGAAAAAGGTCAACTGAGAATTCTAACAATTGGCTTCCAGTAAAATTTTGCCAATTTATGTCACCTAGGTCGGACACGACTGAGCGACTTCACTTTCACTTTTCACTTTCATGCATTGGAGAAGGAAATGGCAACCCAGTCCAGTGTTCTTGCCTGGAGAATCCCAGGGACTGGGGAGCCTGGTAGGCTGCCGTCTCTGGGGTCGCACAGAGTCGGACATGACTGAAGCGACTTAGCAGCAGCAGCAGGTAAGCCATTCGGAGAAGGCAATGGCACCCCACTCCAGTACTCTTGCCTGGAAAATCCCATGGACGGAGGAGCCTGGTGGGCTGCAGTCCATGGGGTCGCTAAGAGTCTGACACGACTGAGCGACTTCACTTTCACTTTTCACTTTCATGCATTAGAGAAGGAAATGGCAACACACTCCAGTGTTCTTGCCTGGAGAATCCCAGGGACAGGGGAGCCTGGTAGGAGGCCGTCTATAGGGTCGTACAGAGTCAGACTGCAGTGACTTGGCAGCAGCGGCAGCAGGTAAGCCATAATGTCTTGTTTCAATTTTCTCATTTGTAAAAATGGAGAACCATGTGGAGATTCCTTAAAAAACTGGAGATAGAACTACCTTATGACCCAGCAATCCCACTGCTGGGCATACACACCGAGGAAACCATAACTGAAAGAGACACGTGTACCGCAATGTTCATCGCAGCACTGTTTATAATAGCCAGGACTTGGAAGCAACCTAGATGTCCATCAGCAGATGAATTGATAAGAAAGCTGTGGTACATATTGACAGTGGAGTATTACTCAGCATTAAAAAGAATACATTTGAATCAGTTCTAATGAGGTGGATGAAACTGGAGCTGATTATACAGAGTGAAGTAAGCCAGAAAGAAAAACACCAATACAGTATGCTGCTGCTGCTGCTAAGTCGCTTCAGTCGTGTCCGACTCTGTGTGACCCCGTAGACGGCAGCCCACCAGGCTCCGCCGGCCCTGGGATTCTCCAGGCAAGAACACGGGAGTGGGTTGCCATTTCCTTCTCCAATGCATGAAAGTGAAAAGTGAAAGTGAATTCGCTCAGTCGTGTCAGACTCTTAGCGACCCATGGACTGCAGCCCACCAGGCTCCTCCATCCATGGAATTTTTCAGGCAAGAGTACTGGAGTGGGGTGCCATTGCCTTCTCCCCAGTACAGTATACTAATGCATATATATGGAATTTAGAAAGATGGTAATGGTAACCCTGTATGCGAGACAGCAAAAGAGACACAGATGTATCGAACAGTCTTTTGGACTCTGTGAGAGAGGGAGAGGGTGGGATGATTTGGGAGAATGGCACTGAAACATATATAATATCATATATGAAATGAGTCACCAGCCCAGATTCAATGCATGATACTGGATGCTTGGGGCTGGTGCACTGGGATGACCCAGAGGGATAGTATGGGGAGGGAGGTGGGAGGGGGGTTCAGGATGGGGAGCACATGTATACCTGTGGTGGATACATGTTGATGTATGGCAAAACCAATACAATATTGTAAAGTAATTAACCTCCATTTAAAATAAATAAATTTATTTAAAAAATAAGACAGTTAGAATAATCTCTAAGATGTTCCAGCTTCATAATCTCATGAGCTTTACGCTATCAAACAATGTTGCTGAGACAAATCTAACTAACTGGTATGAACCCTGGGTTTCCAATATTCAAACACATTCACCAAATGGTTTATTCATTTTAAAATTCTTATAATTTTATTTCTTTTAGATAATTTATTCATGTGTGATTATAACAGGAGCAACAACAAAAGAATGTCTGCAACTTCTTCAAATTCAAACACTAAGGTAAAGAAAAAATAAAGTGAAAAAGTTTAGGCCATTTTACAAACTTACCATTTATTTTTTGTCTTTTTCTCAACTTTTGAGTTGTCTGATTTTCTGAAAATCACATCAGTCAATTCTGTAAACAGAGAAAGAAAAACTTTTATTATGATTAGATAGTCATGCTTTCCCCAGGAGGCAATCTCAAAAGAATCTACTCTTGTGGAATTTTAAGTTCAAAGAGATCTGGATAATTTTTCTGATAAACATCTTCTATATTTCATGTTTTAATCATGATGCAGCTTTTATGTTTTAGTGATTATTCAGAAAATGTCTAATGACAGAATCATAGGTTTGCATAATCTAGAGATAAATAAAAGGTTCCACAGATTAGCCTATTCACCTCCCATCAGGAAAATATTCAAATTTGTTCTGCCAATTTAAAATGTATACAGGCATCCAGGTTTGCTTCATAAACTCTTCCATCCAATTCAACCCGTGAAGCTTCCAGAAGAGGTTTACAGCACTCCTTAGCGTTAACAGTCCATTCACTGTGCAGTTATCTGCATGTGAATAACAATGTAATCTCTTGGACTGTATCCCATTATATCTGGCTTTTCCTGTTTAAATACTTTGAATCTGAGTCAAAATCAGAAAGCCATGAGATTTTCATGTGTAATAGAAATGTCTGTGCAATAAAAAAAAACATGTATCTAAGTTTGAGAAATATTTTTAGGAAAGTGTTTTGCTTTGCTGTGTTTTAAAATTTGGTGTTAAGAGACTCCTACTATTGGTAACCTACTCCAGTACTCTTGCCTGGAAAATCCCATGGACAGAGGAGCCTGGTAGGCTACACTCCACAGGGTCACAAAGAGTCAGACACGACTGAGTGACTTAACCTTCACTGTATTCTCCAGGCTTCCCAGGTGGTGCTAAGTGTTAAAGAACCACCTGCCAAAGCAGGAGATTTGGATTCAACCCTGAATATTCATTGGAAGGACAGATGCTAAAGCTGAAGTCCCTGTACTTTGGCAACTTGTTATGAAGAGCCAACTCACTGGAAAAGACCTTGATGCCTGAAAAGATTGAGGGCAGGAGGAAAAGGGGGAGACAGAGGATGAGACAGTTGGATGGCATCATTGACTCAATGGACATGAGTTTGAGCAAACTCTGGGAGATAGTGAAGGACATGAAAGCCTGGTGTGGTGTGTTGCAGTCAATGGGGTTGCAAAGGGTCGGGCATGACTGAGTGACTGAACAACACTATATTCTCCTAATTTCTCTCGATTCTATTATTCCATTAGTTAACGATTTTTTCCTTGAAACTCCTTCCCATTTACAATTTGCTTCCTAAAATACCAACTCAAGATGATATACATGGAACAAGTAGATGAACAAGTCTGTGTCTGGGGAATCACCCTTTTCATCCATTTGTATTTAGAATGCAAACCTCTCTTCAGGGCAAAGATATTGACCTCTTGTGGGACCTTAACAGCTTTCTACTCCTTTCCGCTGGCATGTCTGCTCTTGCCATCATCGCTGAGACAAAGCCAGCAGGACTCAGTTTTAGACCTGAGGTTGGAAGGAGTCCCTGCTAACTTCCAGTACTGACATTCTGAGGGATACTCTTGACGAAAGTGGTGCCATACATGGTAATTAGGTACTCAGTTTAACCTACATATATCCAGCGAATAGTGTTTCTTAGAAGTAGTAATGTAAGACAAATGAGACTACCACTTAATGGGTAAGAATATGAATTTTGATGTTTGACAGGCTTGGTTTCAAATAAGGACTCTGCCACTTCCTGAATGCTGCTGCTGCTGCTGCTGCTAAGCCGCTTCAGTCATGTGCGACTCTGTGGGACCCCATAGACGGCTAGTGGCACACTAAATATCTGTTAAGTCTTGGTTCTTCATTTATAAATTGAATATAACATTTGCATCTACTTCATTGGGCACTTGGGAAGGATAAATGAGATAATGTACATATAGCTTTTCTTGTAGAATATTTAGCATAAGTTCTCAGTAAATGGTCACTCATTATTATTATTAAACAAGTATGTTGTAGAATATGTTAGGTAAGAAATCATGTCCCCAGTAGGGAATAGGACACAGAGCCTGATACATAGTATGTGTGCCATAAATATAAATTTAAATTAACTATATTCTAATTACTACTTCTTCAATCATTATTATGGAAAATCCATTCCCTATTGCAAAAAATAAAACTACAAACAAGACTTGGATGTCTAGTTTCCGAGTAAGTTGTAGACTATTTATGCTGTTTTTACATGCTTTCTTAATATTTTAACAAACTATCAGTATATGCATATATCCTGTCAATCACACACAGGATTTTTAAGTTTGAATAAGTGGTACAGAGAATATAAATTAGATGTTCCATTTTAGTAAGGCACAATAGAATTAAAAGGCAAGAAATTAAGAATAGATAAAAAGAAATAATTCTCTGCATAAAGCTGAGTTAACCCATGGAACTAGTTCCCAAAGGAAATTATTGAAGCAAATAGTTTAGTATGATTCCGAAAAGGATTAGGCGTAATGAAGCAACATTTGGAAAGTGGCTTGCAAATTTATGCCTGCAGATTTTCAAGGGAAAATGAGATTTGCCCATGAAGTGTGCACTCTGGCATGCAGAGAAACCAGAGGTGAAAAATTACGGGTCTATCTTGAAAGCTAAAAGTTGATTTTGCTTTTGTAAATTGATTTCAATTGGTAAAATATCCAAATTTGGTACTGCAAACAGACTAAGACATTTATAGACAGAAATAGAAAACTGTCATCAGTCTGTAATCAAAGATGGAGACATTTCAAATACACATAATGCATTCTAACCTATTTTGGGAAGAAAGATTTTTAAAATGGCAAGGAAATAAATGATTACTACATACTGAACCCAAAGGAGTATTCTACTCAGGGCAGAGGCAGCCCTGTGCCCAGTATTTTCTATAAGACCAGAGGCTCCACAGTGATTCCTGATGTTCCTGACTATGGTAGTATCAATGGCATTTGGTAAGGGCATTGCATAATATACTCAGCAGAAATGTTCTTATTAATCTCTACAGCCTTAAGAGCAGATGTTAGTCCATTTTTACATTATTTTTTAAACAACTGAACAAGCTGAAATTGAAACTAAAATTATCTAACCTCACATTCAATTCAGTTCAGTCTCTCAGTCCTGTCAGACTCTTTGCGATCACATGGACTTCAGAACACCAGGCTCCTGTCCATCAACAACTCACAGAGTTTACTCAAAGTCATGTCCATTGAGTCAGTGATGCCATCCAACCATCTCATCCTCTGCCATCCCTTCTCCTCCCACCTTCAATCTTTCCCAGTATCAGGATCTTTTCAGATGAGTCAGTTCTTTGCATCAGGTAGTCAAAGTATAGGAATTTCAGCTTCAGCATCAGTCCTTCCAATGAATATTCAGGACTGATTTCCTTTAGGAGGCACTGGTTGGATCTTCCTGCTATCCAAGGGACTCTCAAGAGTCTTCTCCAACACCACAGCTCAAGAGCATCAATTCTTCAGCACTCAGCTTTCTTTATAATCCAACTCCCACATCCATAATGACTACTGGAAAAACCACAGCATTGACTAGATGGACCTTTGTTGACAAAGTAATGTCTTTGCTTTTTAATATGTGATCTAGGTTGGGCATAGCTTTTCTTCCAAGGAGCAAGCATCTTTTAATTTCACAGCCGCAATCACCATCTGCAGTGATTTTTGGAGCCCAAAAATAAAAAGTCTGTCACTGTTTCCATTGTTTCTCCATCTATTTGCCATGAAGTGATGGGACTGGATGCCATGATCTTCGTTTTCTGAATGTTGAGGTTTAAGCCAACTTTTTCACTTTCCTCTTTCACCTTTATCAAGAGGCTCTTTATTTCTTCTTCACTTTCTGCCATAAGGGAGGCATCATCTGCATATCTGAGGCTACTGATATTTCTCCAGGCAATCTTGATTCCAGCTTGTGCTTCATCTAGTACACCATTTCTCATGATGTACTCTGCATAGAAGTAAAATAAGCAGGGTGACAATATACAGCCATGACGTACTTCTTTCCCGATCTGGAACCAGTCTGTTGTTCCATATACAGTTCTAACTGTTGCTTCTTGACCTGCATGCAGATTTCTCCAAAGGCAGGTAAGGTGGTCTGGTATTCCTATCTCTTTAAGAATTTTCCACAGTTTGTTGAGATCCACATAGTCAAAGGCTTTAGCATAGCCAACAAAGCAGAAATAGATGTTATTCTGGAACTCTCTTGCTTTTCCATTGATCCAACAAATGTTGGCAATTTGATCTCTCATTCCTCTGCCTTTTCTAAATCCAGCTTGAATATCTGCAAGTTCACGGTTCACGTACTGGTGAAGCCTAGCTTGGAGAATTTTGAGCATTACTTTGCTAATGTGTGAGATGAGTCCAATTGGACGGTAGTTTGAGCATTCTTTGGCATTGCCTTTCTTTGGGATTGGAATGAAAACTGACCTTTTCCTGTCATGTGGCCACTGCTGAGTTTTCCAAATTTGCTGGCATATTGAGTGTAACACTTTCACAGCATCATCTTTTAGGATTTGAAATAGCTCAACTGGAATTCCATTACCTCCACTAGTTTTGTTCATAGTGATGCTTCCTAAGCATCCCATTTGATGCTTCCCACTGACTTTGCATTCCAGAATGTCCGGTTCTAGGTGAGTGATCACACCACAATGATTATCTGGGTCATGAAGATCGTTTTCATATAGTTCTTCTGTGTATTATTGCCACCTCTTCTTAATATCTTCTGATTCTTTAAGGTCCATACTGTTTCTGTCCTTTATTATTCCCATCTTTGCATGAAAAATTCCCATAGTGTCTCTAATTTTCTTAAAGCGATCTCTAGTCTTTCCCATTCTACTGTTTTCCAGTGCAGCATGGAGCGACTGTGAGGAGATATCCCACATCCAAGGGCAAAGGTGAAGCCCAAAAAGAATGGTAGGGGGGCGAAATCGCATTTAGAATCAAACTGCATACCCCCAGAGAAACTCAGAGGCCTCAGACATACCTTGTGCACACCAGGACCCAGAGACCCCACAGACACTGAGACAGAACTGTGTTTGGGTGTCTCCTGAGGAGGTACGTGTCAGCAGTGGACTGCTGTGGGGGCTGGGGCTCTGGGTGCAGTAGACCTGGGTATGGCATGAGCTCTTTGGAGGTGTCGCCATTAACCCACCATAGAACCGCCAGAACTTACACAGGACTGGGAAACAGACTCTGGGAGAGCACAAAAAGAACCTTGTGTGCACCAGGACCCAGGAAAAAGGAGCAGTGATCCCACAGGAGCCTGACCCAGACTTGCCCGTGAGGGTCCAGGCGTCTCCAGTGGAGGTGTGGGGCGGTGGTGGCCTGCTGCAGGGCAGGGGGCACTGAGTGTACCAGAGCCTGCATGAGACCTTTTGAAGGAGGTCTCCATTATCTTCATTATCTCTAGCACAGTTTGGTCTCAGGTCAAGTAACAGGGAGGGAACACTGTCCTGTCCTTCAACAGAAAATTGGATTAGAGATTTATTGAGCATGGCCCCGCCCATCAGAAGAAGACCTAGTTTCCCCCTCAGTCAGTTTCTCCTTTCAGGTAGCTTCCATAAGCCTCTTATCCTTCTCGATTAGAGGGCAGCTAGACTGAAAACCACAATCACAGAAAACTAACCAATTTGATCATATAGACCACAGCCTTGTATAACTCAAGGAAACTATGAGCCATGACAGGTAGGGCCACCCAGGACAGACTGGTCATGGTGAAGAGTTCTGACAACATGTGGTCCACTGGAGAAGGGAATGGCAAGCTACTTCAGTATCCTTGCCTTGAGAATCTCTTGCACAGCATAAAAAGGCAAAAAGATAGGACACTGAACTTCCCAGGTCGGTAGGTGCTCAATATGCTACTGGAGATCAGTGGAGAAATAGCTCCAGAAAGAATGACAATACAGAACCTCATGTAAGTAGCAGAAAAAAAGCCAGAATAAAACTAAGTGGTCTGACCTGAGATTATCTATTTTATGATCTTGAAAACGTATATGAGCAATCTTCAAAGGAGGTTGTCTTTTGGTTAATTTTATTGTTGATTACTTCCTTTTACATTATTTCTGAGAGAGTAAGAGTCCTGTAACAGATTATAAATTAAGTAATATGCAAAGTTTCTATATACATGTGATCTCAAAAAACTGTTATCATTTATGTACCTAAACATAACACTGCTTTGTAGTAAAGGAACCTCAACCACATGAACACATCACCTCCTTTTTTTTTTTTTTTTTTTTTGGTCAGTATATAATTTTACATCTCTTAGGACTGACATGATAGTAAAGGTCAAGAAATGACTTGAGAATGTGGACGTTATGAATTTTGGCCCTTAAATTTGTTATTAATTTTTAGTTATCTTAGTTGTCATTAATTTTTCAGAAGGAAAATAAAATATTCTTTGCCAAAGCTATCTCCTTTGCCACATCACCGTGACAGTTTCATCTACAAAAGGAAATTAAATAGAAAATTAATTTAGTAACTATGGTAGTATCTGCTTTTCACTATTTGCCAGATTTTTTAAGTACAGGATCTCAGATCCTCAAAACAATTTTAACCACATGTTTTAATATCCTCATTTTGTAAATATGGAAATATTTCAAGTTAGGTAATTTACCTGCATACATACAGCCAGGGTTGTCTGAGTTGACAATCAAACCAAGTCTATGGGACTTATAAACCAAATGCTTACCAATATCCCAAGCTGCTTCTTATCTACCATTTATATTTGGTTTTCTGCCTCTAAATTGATATTGTATATATTTTGGACAAACGGAAATAACTCTATTTAAACATAAGAACCAATAGCAACAAGTTTACTAATAGCAATATATAAACTTCACAAAACCCAGTCAATATTCTTATTATTCTAATTAATGTTTAATGAAATATTAGACACTGATATTATTTATATAATATTAAGCTTAACTGACACTGCAAGATGAATTTGAGGCAAGATGTAGATGAGCTCCCAGGGCAAAGAGTTGGAGTTCATTTTCTGTATACTCTAAGACAAAAACAGCAGGATAATCAAAGGAGGAGGCTGGGCCCTGCCCAGATAGAAGAGACCACATATATTTCTTATTCTCAGAGTCAGGAGACCTCTTCGACTACACATGCACAGAAAGGCTCCTTGGAAGTCAAAAGAGAGGGAACGTTCACCTCATAGTAAGTGATGTCAACCTAGCCATAGGTCTCTTTGCTAGAGTCCATCTTGGCTAACAGATGCACGCACACTCATGGAAGGACCCTGAGATAAATCAAATACAAACTCTGAACCAGGCAATGCTAGATGATTGGTTAAAGGAAATCCAGAAGAAATGCTCCATAAATGTGATTTAAACTATCAAACTATTGCAAAGGAGCAATTATCTCTGAATCTACCCATGTGTCTATCTACATATGCGTACTCTTTTTCCCTGCTAATAAATTGTCTGTTTCACTATTTTCTGTCTTTGTAGGGATGCTTCTCTGCAAAGCAAAGGGCCAGTGGTCTTGTGGCTAGGATTCAGTGTTCCCCAACTTCAATCTCTGTCTGGGAACAAAGCTTCACTTGTGGCTGCTGCAGGCTGACACCACCCAAGATCAAGATGATATCAAGTTTTTCCATTAGTCTAGCAGTATCCACAAGGCAGGTGACACCTACCATGACCTTACAAAGAAGTCCAGGAATAAGTAGCAATTCACATATGATCACACCAAATTAGTTCAGAAGCAGAGCCCAAACATAAACTTGGCTACTCAGACTCAAATTCAATGGCTGAAATAATCTGCTTTATAATTCTTTTGTAAAATACATTAATGGAGCTTGAGGCAACATGAGTGAACATTTTAAATATGGGATTTAGAGCCCGTAAATCTGGTTCTAGCTTTGGCTCTATTATTTGCTAACTGTATGAATACAGAAAAATGCTTTTACTTCCAAGACTGTTTCCTCATCTGTGAGGTAGGAGTTAATAGCAACTATGAAATAGAACTGTGTTAAGACTCACTGGAAAAGACCCCGATGCCGGAAGGGATTGGGGGCAGGAGGAGAAGGGGACGACAGAGGATGAGATGGCTGGATGGCATCACAGACTCGATGGATGTGAGTCTGAGTGAACTCCGAGAGTTGGTGATGGACAGGGAGGCCTGGCGTGCTGTGATTCATGGGATTGCAAAGAGTTGGACACGACTGAGCGACTGAACTGAACTGAACTGAAGAACTAATTGAAAGATATGCCCAAATGGTTTTTGACAAGTCATCAAGATTTCATACAGTTCCTCTGACCCCAGATTTAAAACAAATCTTTTTGCTTTATATAAATGAAATAAAAAGTCTATAATTTAGGCTAATATTAGGTACATGTTGCAAAAAAAAAAAAAAACATGCTAACATGCTAGCCTATTAATGTACTAATTGATCCTTAAATCTTATAAACTTCTTACTATATTGTTTTCAATCTCTCCTCTGACTTTCATCAACTTTGACTGATTAAAACAATTTGCTTACTAGTTGTTACCATTAGAAACACAATATCTTCTGTCGTAGCCGATGTTCTTTTACCCTTAGATTTGACTAAGAGGTAAGCTTCTGTCTAGATTCAGAATACAGCAAAGCTGTTTTTCAGATGGTGCTCACACCACAGTTTCTACACTACATATTTACTCTGTTGTGCTGACAGAGTGGAAAATAGATTTTAATCATAGAGTTTAATAGATATGACATCAGGGTTACATGGAAATTAGATTTATGTAGTAACTAAGGGTCATTTAGTCTCAGTCTTCTGACATATCATAAAGCAGGAAGAAGCCTACAGCCACAGATTATCCTGTCTTGCCCACTTGTATTTTCACTAATCTTTGTCCCAGATCCACCAGTTCATCTGGGCATGCCCAGGAAACACAATTCTGATATGTCACCTTTGCTGTGTAAAATCTTTTAGTGTTTCCCCATTTCTATTAGAAGAAAAACAGTCCAAATTCTTTGTCATTGTTTAGTCGATAAATTTTGTCCAACTCTTTGCGAGCCCATGGATTGCAGCACACCATGGGCACATCCTCTGCCCTCCCCTATCTCCAATAATTAGCTCAAATGCATGTCCATTGAGTCAGCGATGCTATCTAACCATCTCATCCCCTGCTACCCCTTCTCCTTTTGCCTTCAGTCTTTCCCATTAGCAAGGTCTCTTCCAAATTCTTTAACACAGCAAACAAATTTCCTTAAGACCTTGTCTTAAAATGCCCTCCTCTCACACCATTAACTATACAATTTATGCTGATGCCAAAATGTGAATGTCTGAGTAACCAGAACTTTCCCAGGACTTTCTCTTTGTCATCTACACTCCATCTGATATGCTTCCCTCTGTTTATATATTAAAATTCTTTCCTATCTTCTAGGTAAGTTTAAGTATCCCTTCCTTCTGGAAGATTCCCCTGAAAAACTGACGTCCACCTCAGAATACTACCAATATTTCTTTTGTAATAATTGTCTCATTGTTCCTTAGAAGTAACTAAATGTGAGTAGCCTTGTATACTTTTATAGTTTATGAATCTCTTGGAAGCTGAACTTTGCTTTATCTATATATCTGCACCTTCCTCAATGCTAAATACAGTACCTGACCCCAGTAATTATTTAGTAACTCTTAAATCATTATCCTTGGGCTATGAAATCACTTCTTGGGCTCTAAAGTCACTGCGGATGGTGATTCCAACCATGAAATAAGAAGACAATTTCTTCTTGGCAGGAAAGCTATGACAAACCTAGACAGTGTGTTGAAAAGCAGAGACTCTACTGACAAAGGTCTGTATAATCAAGGCTATGGTATTCCTGTGGTCACATATGGTTGTGAGAGCTTAACTGTAAAGAAGGCAGAGTGCCAAAGAATTGATGCCTTCCAACTGTGGTGCTGGAGAAGACTCCTGAGAGTCCTTTGGACAGCAAGGAGATCAATCCTGTCAATCTTCACAGAAATTATCTTTTCTGGAGAGTAAATACCAGTTGCTATTATAAAGGAATAAGAAAAAAAAAGAAGCAGCTTTTGTTCTTTCTGGTCTTTAGATTTATGCAGGCACTTGAACACAGATGCTTTATCCAACAGTGCCATGTTATATCCTTGAGCCATAGAAGCATCCTCTGGCTGCAGAAAGTGAAAGTAAAAGTCACTTTGTCATGTGTCCAACTCCTTGTGACCCCATGGACTATACAGCCCATGGAATTCTCCAGGCCAGCATACTGGACTAGGTAGCCTTTCCCTTCTCCAGGAGGATCTTCCCAACCCAGGGATTGAACCCAGGCCTCATACACTGCAGGCGGATTCTTTCCCAGCTAAGCCACAAGGGAAGCCCAAGAATATTGGAGTGGGCAGCATATCCATTCTCCAGTAGATTTCCCTGACCCCAGAATGACTGAGAAATAGATTTAAGGGTCAAGATCTGATAGATAGAGTGCCTGATGAACTATGTAATGAGGTTCGTGACATTGTACAGGAGACAGGGATCAAGACCATCTCCATGGAAAAGAAATGAAGAAGAGCAAAATGGCTGTCTGGGGAGGCCTTACAAATACCTGTGAAAGAAGAGAGGTGAAAGCCAAAGGAGAAAAGGAAAGATATAAGCATCTGAATGCAGAGTTCCAAAGAATAGCAAGAAGAGATAAGAAAGCCTTCCTCAGTGATCAATGCAAAGAAATAGAGGAAAAGAACAGAATGGGAAAGACTAGAGATCTCTTCAAGAAAATGAGAGATACCAAGGGAACATTTCATGCAAAGATGGGCTCGATAAAGGAGAGAAATGGTATGGACCTAACAGAAGCAGAAGATATTAAGAAGAGGTGGCAAGAATACATGGAAGAACTGTACAAAAAAGATCTTCACGACCCAGATAATCATGACGATGTGATCACTAATCTAGAGCCAGACATCTTGGAATGTGAAGTCAAGTGGGCCTTAGAAAGCATCACTACAAGCAAAGCTAGTGGAGGTAATGGAACTCCAGTTGAGCTGTTTCAAATCCTGAAAGATGATGCTGTGAAAGTGCTGCACTCAATATGCCAGCAAGTTTGGAAAACTCAGCAGTGGCCACAGGACTGGAAAAGGTCACTTTTCATTCCAATTCCAAAGAAAAGCAATGTAAAAGAATGCTCAAACTACCACACAATTGCACTCATCTCACATGCTAGTAAAGTAATGCTCAAAATTCTCCAAGCCAGACTTCAGCAATACATGAACCATGAACTCCCTGATGTTCAAGCTGGTTTTAGAAAAGGCAGAGGAACCAGAGATCAAATTGCCAACATCTGCTGGATCATGGAAAAAGCAAGAGAGTTCCAGAAAAACATCTATTTCTGCTTTATTGACTATGCCAAAGCCTTTGACTGTGTGGATCACAATAAACTGTGGAAAATTCTGAAAGAGATGGCAATACCAGACCACCTAACCCGCCTCTTGAGAAATCTGTATGCAGGTCAGGAAGCAACAGTTTGAACTGGACATGGAACAACAGACTGGTTCCAAATAGGAAAAGGAGTGCGTCAAGGCTGTATATTACACCCTGCTTGTTTAAAGTATATTCAGAGTACATCATGAGAAACGCTGGACTGGAAGAAACACAAGCTGGAATCAAGATTGCCAGGAGAAATATCAATAACCTCAGATATGCAGATGACACCACCCTTAGGGCAGAAAGTGAAGAGGAGCTAAAAAGCCTCTTGATGAAAGTGAAAGAGGAGAGTGAAAAAGTTGGCTTAAAGCTCAACATTCAGAAAACGAAGCTCATGGCATCTGGTCCCATCACTTCATGGGAAATAGATGGGGAAACAGTGTCAGACTGTATTTTGGGGGGCTCCAAAATCACTGCAGATGGTGACTGCAGCCATGAAATTAAAAGATGCTTACTCCTTGGAAGAAAAGTTATGACCCACCTAGATAGTATATTCAAAAGCAGAGACGTTACTTTGCCGACTAAGTTCCGTCTAGTCAAGGCTGTGGTTTTTCCTGTGGTCATGTATGGATGTGAGAGTTGGACTGTGAAGAAAGCTGAACGCCGAAGAATTGATGCTTTTGAACTGTGGTGTTGGAGAAGACTCTTCAGGGTCCCTTGGACTGCAAGGAGATCCAACCAGTCCATTCTGAAGGAGATCAGCCCTGGGATTTCTTTGGAAGGAATGATGCTAAAGGTGAATCTCCAGTACTTTGGCCACCTCATGAGAAGAGTTGACTCATTGGAAAAGACTCTGATGCTGGGAGGGATTGGGGACAGGAGAAGAAGGGGACGACAGAGGATGAGATGGCTGGATGGCATCACGGACTCGATGGACATGAGTCTGAGTGAACTCCCGGAGTTGGTGATGGACAGGGAGGCCTGGTGTGCTGCGGTTCATGGGGTCGCAAAGAGTCAGACACAACTGAGCGACTGAACTGAACTGAACTCCTGCATTGCAGGTGGATTCTTTATCAACTGAGCTCAAGGGCTTCAGAGAAGTTGCATTTTTCCTCACCCACTTTTCCAATCATAACATGTATGCCTCATTCATGTTCAATGACATTCTTGTAAGCAAAGACCATCTATGCATGCGTTGCAGGAGCTTGAAAAGAATCCCATCCACCTTATTTTTTTTCCAGTTCTCTATCTTATTCAAAGAAAATACATCAGGGATATAGCTTATGCTTTTGAAGGTAGCAGTGTATCACTACTATAGCAAACAGAAACATAATAGCAAATTGCTCTTATGTCACTTTGAAGAAATATCTGAGTTTCTAGCTGACAGAGAGTATGATTTGCCTCTTGGTAATTTTTCTTTTTTCATACTGTTCATGGGGTTCTCAAGGCAAGAATACTGAAGTGGTTTGCCATTCCCTTCTCCAGTGGACTACATTTTGCCAGAACTCTCCACCATGACCCGTCCGTCTTGGTTGGCCTTACACACAACAGCAACGGTGGCAACAAACAACAGTATGTATTGTTGCTGTTGTTTAGTTGCTAGGTATTTTTGACTTGTAATTCCATACACTATAGAGAGTCATGTTCGACTCTTTTGTAACCCCATAGACTGTTACACAGGCTACTGCTGCTCATAGGATTTCTCAGGAAAGAATACCAGCGTGGCTAGCCATTCCCTGCTCCAGGGGATCCTCCCAACCCAGGGATTGAATCCACATCTCCTGAACTGGCAGGGGGATTCTTAAACTGCTGAGCCACCAGAGAAGCCTACCAGTCTATATACCAGGAGATTAATATATGCTGCTTCTTCTGTCATTTAACCAATCTAAACCCTGAGACTGTAAACAAGGGATTTTGCTTAGATTATTTCTAATGTCTCTGATGAGGGTAGCAGTGTATCACTGCTGTATCATTTCTATATCCATATCACAGCATCACTTTAGTTCAGTCACTCAGTCATGTCCAACTCTTTGTGACACCACGGACTGCAGCATACCAGGCCTCCCTGTCTAGCTCAAAAGCATCAATTCTTCAGCACTCGCTTTCTTTATAGTCCAAATCTCACATCTGTACATGACCACTGGAAAAACTATAGCCTTGACTAGACGGACTTTTGTTGACAAAGTAATGTCTCTGCTTTTTAATATGCTATCTAGATTGGTCATAACTTTTCTTCCAAGGAGTAAGCATCTTTTAATTTCATGGCTGCAATCACCATCTGCAGTGATTTTGGATCCCAGAAAAATAAAATCAGCCACTGTTTCCACTGTTTCCCCATCCATTTGCCACGAAGTGATGGGACCAGATGCCATGATTTTAGTTTTCTGAATGTTGAGCTTTAAGCCAACTTTTTCACTCTCCTCTTTCACTTTCATCAAGAGGCTCTTTAGTTCTTCTTCACTTTCTGCCATAAGGGTATACTAATATCACAAAGGGTGCAATAATATCACAGCACATTATTGCTTAATTAGAAATAAATAATAATTAAAATGAGAGTGTCAAGAATTTCTACCACCTGTCAGGGACTATTAAATGGACTTTTGGTGTATTTACTCATGTAATCCTCCCAATAAACTTATAAAGGTAAACTCATCAAGATCCCATTTTACAGATTAGGAGACTGATGCATAGTGTATTCATCCCACTTTCCCATCTGCGTACGTGTTAGAATGCACAGTTCAACTCCTAAGGTAAAAAGTGCTCCAAAGCTTTGCCACTCACACTGTGTTACACAGCCCAGCAGTATTCAACATCTCTTAGAAGCTTGTTGAGTTTTTCTTCACTTTTCTGCCTTTGCAATGAAACATTATTTATATTTTTTAAAAAAATATTGAAAATAAAATGCATAATCTATTGCTATTAAACTTCAAAAAGCTATTTTTAGTGTATGATCTCACTTCCTCAAAAAAACTAGTACCCTTTCCAAAACAGGATGGCTTATTTCTTTAAGGGAATCATATTTGGATCATGTGAATATGTTTCTTCAAGCTTATCATCATTTCTTGAGGAGAAGGTTGCAGTAAACTTTCTGAGAGTGGATGAGAAATGTCTTCATATAAAAGGAGATTCATATGTGAGATTATATTAAGTTTCTTCTGAGAACTTAAAATCAATGCTATATTTGACTATAAAGAGGATCATATCAAAAAATGGAAGTCTGTCTCAAAAATACCTGGTCTGCAAAGAATTAGTCAAGTTAAATCTCTCACATGACATTTCAATTTCTAAATATATTTTTAAATGTTATGTTTGACTATGTGGCTTGTATAGCATTATTTGTTGAAATCAATCTCTTCCGAATACTCTAAAATAAAATCATTCCTAATTTTAAAATGTCTATTTATATCTGCCTTCATATGATTATCATTGTGCATTATATTTATAGTTACATAATATTTTGTTGTCTTGAGAATATACTGTTTAATATTTTCCAGAGGAAATATATCTAATGAATAAGCCAGAGCAGGCATAATATTTTTTTTCTGAAAGTTGCTAATAGCCTTGAATTAACTGCTTTACCAAATCTGAAAGATATAGAAGTTTATTTTGGAAGAAACATTTATCTAAGACCAGGGTACATAAAAATGATCTATTCAAATATCCATAGGTCAAAACCGAAACAATATTTTTGAATCTCTTTGATGTATTTTGCTGACCTTGTATATTTTAGCACAGAAGCTGTACAAATGGATGGAAAGAATAAACTTTAAATACCTAACTATAAAGTACTCAAAAAATAAGTAAAGGTGCATCCTGTTGAACTTTAAGAGGAAAATGATGAAATTTTTTCACAGATATTCTCCACTGTATAAATGGGGCATTAATTATTTGATGAAAAGGAAAAAATGTCCCTGTTACTTTTAGCTATCACTTTATGTGACCTTTCCCTATCTCTTAACAAAATTCCTTATTTCTAACTCTCCTTATCTGAAAATCAATATTGACAAAACTTAATGCCATCCTCTAAAGCATCTAAGAATTTCTGAAGGACCCCAGCTGTTAATATGGGTGATCATTAATATCGATAAATAAGTTTAAGATGAAAACAGGTAAAAAAAACTCAATTTTTAAAAAGAGTTAAGGATATGAACAAGCAATCTATGCACACACATACCCTTACATAAACCTTTAAATAACCAACACAATTATTGAAAGAAAAGCACATCAAAATTTTGTGATATCAATTTTTCTCTCTTAGTTTAGAAAAAGAAAGTTTATTATAGACAGTGTGAGCATTCACACATTCTTGTTGGAAGTATAAATTTGTACTGTCTCTTTGGAAGATATTTTGGTAGTAGCTAATAAAATTTAGATGTACATATTTTTTGAGCCAGCAATTTTACTTCCAAAAATCCATTCTATAAATATAAATAACATTGAGCATATTTGTTACATGTACAAATCATTAATTCTTAAAACTAGCATTAAAAAAACTGGCATAAATGAGATATTCTACATGTACTGATAAATGGAAAACTATTAATTAAATGTTTATTTAACTTGGGTCAATAGCATATTAACCTGATCATGTTGTGATATAGAACAGTCATTTGTATTATTACGTGTATGTGTATTTATGGCATTTTGAGGTATGGTTCATAGTTTCATTGAGTTACACAAGGCTCTGGTCCATATGATCAGATTGGTTAGTTTTCTGTGATTGTGGTTTTCAGTCCTCTGATAGAGAAGGATAAGAGGCTTATGGAAACTTCCTGAAGGGAGAAACTGACTGAGGGGGAAACTAGGTCTTCTTCTGATGGGCGGGGCCATGCTCAATAAATCTCTAATCCAGTTTTCTGTTGAAGGGGAGACTGTGCTCCCTCCCTGTTATCTGACCTGAGGCCAAACTGTGCTAGAGATAATGAAGATAATGGAGACCTCCTTCAAAAGGTCTCATGCAGGCTCTGGTACACTCAGTGCCCCCTGCCCTGCAGCAGGCCACCACCGCCCCACACCTCCACTGGAGACGCCTGGACCCTCACGGGCAAGTCTGGGTCAGGCTCCTGTGGGGTCACTGCTCCTTTTTCCTGGGTCCTGGTGCACACAAGGTTCTTTTTGTGCTCTCCCAGAGTCTGTTTCCCAGTCCTGTGTAACTTCTGGTGGCGCTATGGTGGGTTAATGGCAACACCTCCAAAGAGCTCATGCCATACCCAGGTCTACTGCACCCAGAGCTCCTGCCCCCAAAGCAGTCCGCTGCTGACACGTACCTCCTCAGGAGACACCCAAACACAGTTCTGTCTCAGTGTCTGTGGGGTCTCTGGGTCCTGGTGTGCACAAGGTATGTCTGAGCCTTCTGAGTTTCTCTGGGGGTATGGGGTTTGATTCTAAACGCGATTTCACCCCCTCCTACCATCCTTTTGGGGCTTCACCTGTGCCCATGGACATGGGGTATCTCCTCAAAGTCACTCCAGCACCATGCAGCCGCTGCTCTAGCACCTACCGTCTTGCTGCAGCTTCTCTGCCCTTGGACGTGTAGGGCCACCCAAGACAGACAAGTAATGATGGAGAGTTCTGACAAAACGTGCTCCACTGGAGAAGGAAATTGAAAACCACTTCAGTATTCTTGCCTTGAAAACGCTTTGAAAAGGCAAAAAGATAGGACACTGAAAGATCAACTCCCCAGGTCGCTAGGTGCCCAATATGCCATTGGATATCAGTGGAGAAATAACTCCAGAGAGAATGAAGAGACAGAGCCAAGGCAAAAACAACACCCAGTTGTGTATGTGATTGGTGATGGAAGTAAAGTCCAATGCTGTAAAGAGCAATATTGCATAGGAACCTGAATGTTAAGCCCATGAATTAAGGCAAATTGGAAGTGGTCAAATAGGAGGTGGCAAGAGTGAATATTGACATTTTAGGAATCAAGAGAACTAAAATGGCCTGGAATGGGTGAATTTAACTCAGATGACTATTATACCTACTACTCTGGGTAAGAATCCCTTAGAAGAAGTGGAGTAGCCATCATAGTCAACAAAAGAGTCTGAAATGCAGTACTTGGATGAAATCTCAAAAACGACAGAATGATCTTTGTTTATTTCCAAGGCAAAATATTCAATATCACAGTAATCCAAGCCTATGCCCCATAAAATAATGCTGAAGAAGCTGAAGTTGAATGGTTCTATGAAGAACTACAAGACCTTCTAGAACTAATACCCCCAAAAAGTGTTATTTTCATTATAGGGGACTGGAATGAAAAAGTAGGAGGTCAAGAAATACCTGGAGTAACAGGCAAATTTGGCCTTGGAGTAGAGTTAAGCAGAACAAAGGGTAACAGAGTTTGCCAAGAGAGCACACTGATCATAGCAAACACTCTCTTCCAACAACACAAGAGAAGACTTATATATGGACATCACCAGAAGGTCAATACCAAAATCAGATTGATTATATTCTTTTTAGCCAAAGGTGTAGAAGCTCTATAGAGTTAGCAAAAACAAGACGGATCTGACTGTGGCTTAGATCATGAACTTCTTATTGCCAAATTCAGACTTAAACTGAAAAAAGTAAGGAAAATCACTAGACCATTCTGGTATGACCTAAGTCAAATTCTTTACAACTATTCAGTGGAAGTGACAAATAGATTCGAAGGATTAGATCTGATAGACAGAGTGCCTGAAGAACTATGCCTAACACAGAACTAGGTCAGAGTGCCTGAAGAGGTTTGTGACATAGTACAGGAGGCAGTGATCAAGACCATCCCCAAGAAAAAGAAATGAAAAAAGGCAAAATGGTTGTCTAAGGCAGGCATTAAACAGCTAAGAAAAGAAGAGAAGTGAAAGGCAAAGGAGAAAAGGAAAGATAAACCCACTTGAATGCAGAGTTCCAAAGAATAGCAAGTAGAGGTGTGAAAGCCTTCCTCAGTGATCAATCAAAGAAATAAAGGAAAACAATAGAATGAGAAAGACTAGAGATCTCTTCAAGAAAATTAGAGACACCAAGGGAACTTTTCATGTGACCTAACAGAAGCAGAAGATATTAAGAAGAGCTAGCAAGAATACACAGGAGAATAATACAAAAATGAGCTTTATGACCCAGATAATCATGTTGGTGTGATCATTCACCTAGAGCCAGACATTCTGGAATGCGAATTCAAGTGGGCCTTAGGACGCAACACTACAAACAAAGCTAGTGGAAAATGATGGAATTCCAGTAGAGCTATTTCAAATCTTAAAGGATGATGCTGTGAAAATGTTACACTCAACATGCCAGCAAATTTGGAAAACTCAGCAGTGGCCACAGGACGGGAAAAGGTCAGTTTTCATTCCAAGCCCAAAGAAAGGCAATGCCAAAGAATGCTCAAACTACTGCACAATTGCACTCATCTCACACGCTAGTAGTAATGCTCAAAATTCTCCAAGCTAGGCTTCAACAGTATGTGAACTGTGAACACCCAGATGATCAAGCTGGATTTAGGAAAGGCAGAGGAACCAGAGACCAAATTGCCAATATCCGTTGGGACATCGAAAATGTGAGAGGGTTCCAGAAAAACATCTATTTCTGTTTTATTGACTATGCCAAAGCCTTTGACTGTGTGGATCACAACAAACTGTGGAAAATTCTGAAAGAGATGGGAATACCAGGCCACCTGACCTGCCTCTTGAGAAACCTATATGCAGGTCAGGAAGCAACAGTTCAAACTGGACATGGAACAACAGACTGGGTCCAAATCAGGAAAGGAGTGTGTCAAGGCTGTATATCATCACCTTGCTTATTTAACTTATATGCAGAGTACATCATGAGAAATACTGGACTAGATGAACCACACATTAGATAAGATTACTGAGAGAAATATCAATAACCTCAGATATGTACATGACACCACCCTTATGGCAGAAAGCGAAGAAGTAAAGAGCCTCTTTTTTCAGGATTGGGAACACATGTACACCCGTGGTGGATTCATGTTGATGTATGCCAAAACCAACACAATATTGTAAAGTAAAAAAAATAAATAATAATAAAATAAAATATGAAAAAAAAAGTGAAAGAGGAGAGTGAAAAAGTTGGCTTAAAACTCAACATTCAGAAAACTAAGATCATGACATCTGGTTCCATTACTGCATGGCAAATAGATGGGGAAACAGTGGAAACAGTGTCAGACTTTATATTTTGGGGCTCCAAAATCACTGCAGATGGTGATTGCAGGCATGAAATCAAAAGATTCTTGTTCCTTGGAAGAAAAGCTATGACCGAACTAAACAGCTTATTAAAAACCAGAAACATTCCTTTGCCAACAAATGTTTGTCTATTCAAAGCTATGGTTTTTCCAGTGGTCATGTATGGATGTTAGATTTGGGCTATATATATGCAGATGACACCACCCTTATGGCAGAAAGTGAAGAGGAACTAAAAAGCCTCTTGATGAAAGTGAAAGAGAGTGAAAAAGTTGGCTTAAAGCTCAACATTCAGAAAACGAAGATCATGGCATCTGGTCCCATCACTTCGGGGGAAATTGATGGGGAAACAGTGGAAACAGTGTCAGACTTTATTTTTTGGGCTCCAAAATCACTCTAGATGGTGATTGCAGCCATGAAATTAAAAGATGCTTACTCCTTGGAAGAATTGTTATGACCAACCTAGATAGCATATTCAAAAGCAGAGATATTACTTTGCCAACAAAGGTCTGTCTAGTCAAGGCTATGGTTTTTCCTATGGTCATGTATGGATGTGAGAGTTGGACTGTGAAGAAAGCTGAGCGCCAAAGAATTGGTGCTTTTGAACTGTGGTGTTGGAAAAGACTCTTGAGAGTCCCTTGGACTGCAAGGAGATCCAACCAGTCCATTCTGAAGGAGATCAGCCCTGGGTGTTCTTTGAAAGGAATGATGCTAAAGCTGAAACTCCAGTACTTTGGCCACCTCATGCGAAGAGTTGACTCATTGGAAAAGACTCTGATGCTGGGAGGGATTGGGGCAGGAGGAGAAGGGGACGACCCAGGATGAGATGGCTGGATGGCATCACCAACTCAATGGATGTGAGTTTGAGTGAACTCCAGGAGATGGTGATGGACAGGGAGGCCTGGCATGCTGCAATTCATGGGGTTGCAAAGAGTCGGACATGACCGAGTGACTGAGCTGAACTGAATTGATTATATCATCTCTGTATTACTATTGTAAAAAATGAGTCACAGAGACGTTTAATAACTAGACACAGTTAATAGATCTAGTAACTGGCAGAATCCAAATTTGAATCCAGGCCATACTCTTTACCACAGCATAAGATTTTTTCCTTAAAAACCTAACTAGCAGAGAGGTCTGATGATGATAGGAATGTGTTGGCATTATATAGTGTCCAAAGTTTACTAGATTAGGTGTGTCATTTCATGCATATGTGTGTGCAGGTATGCATTAATCCATTTCTTGTTGCTTAGTTGCTAAGTTTTGTTGCTCTCGTTTGCGACCCCATGGCCTATAGCCTGCCAGGCTCCTCTGTCCATGGGACTCGCCAGCTAAATAAGCAGGAGGGAGATACACTTAAATGCAAACCTAAACAGGCATCATTTCAAAGGATTCCATGTGATTGAGAGTGCTGATACAAGACTGAGGTGGTAACATAGTTGGATAGCTGAGCTCATTCAAGTCAGATTTTACAGAATTTTTTTTTTTTAAGTTTTTGTTTTTTTTTCTTCTGGGGTACGGGGTGACAGGAGAGAGGGGAGAAAAAGCTCTTATTTTCAACCTTGCCAGCACAAACATAAATCCACAATTAAAAAAATAGATGCCCCATAATTTCCTGGACTTGGGACTTGGCATGTGATCTGCAGTTGAAATTGTGTATTAAGAGATTTCATACATGCACTGCATCCACCCCCTCCCCCACGCCAAGAATAAACAACAATAGCCCCGGACATTTGTTGACAGCCCTCCAGTAAAGAAGAACTTTGATGCTAAAGGAAACATGCAAAAGAAAAGGCTTTTTCAGGTCCAGTTATTTAATCTTGCAGCAAAACACTATACTGTCATGTATGTGAGTTATTTGAGAGAAGAATAGGGTGTCAAAATGCAGTATGATGATTTGGCCAAGGAACATTCATTTGATGAAGATATTTATACAAGTCTCAAGCTCTCCTTTCATTACCATCTTTTAGCTTTATAATCACTGATCCATTTGGTGTTTTATATCTAGCCTCTCAATTTAACAATTCAACAACTCACATAAAAAAAGTTTCTTAATTTGTCTCACTTTTCTAGGGTTTAAATACCATAAGTAAAAATGAGAGTGATTTTATCAAAGTAGTCAATAAAAAAATATTTGCCTTACATTGTATACATGGCCCTTTTTTATACTAATACAGTGTTTCTCAATTCTTGGCTGCATGTTAAAAATACCTGTGGAGATTTTTTTAAATCTGATGACACCCAGGCCACACTCCAGACCAAGTACATCAAATATTTTGGAAAGGGACACAAACAGCAATATTTTTTTAAGTTCCCTCAGTGATACCAATGTATAACTCATTAAAAACTATGGAAAGAGAAATGCTCATAGAAAAGCTCATAGAAATACATGAGCTTCAGGAAGGCAAGGATTTTTGTCCAATTTCAGTAATATATTCCAATTCTTGTAACAGTGCTTAGAATTCATTAAATACTTGTGAAAATAAATACTTTATTTTAAAGATTTATTCCTTTAGAATCTTCTGATGTCACCTAACCTCAACATCATGAAGTCTTATTTTGAGAAAAATGAACACATATAAATGGAAAATACCCAGGACCTATTTACAAGTAGAAACAAAAGGCCAAAGTATATGCCTATTTGTAAATAGAAGTCTGAAACAAAGTTAAAGAAGGAAACTATAGGACCAAACTTCATTTACATCAATTCAATGAATTCAAAGAAAATAAAATTTCCCCATGAAACTATATGAATAGCATCTGATAACTAGTATCTTAGTCCAATCAGGCTGCTGCAACTCAAAAACTTGGACAAGATGACTTAAATAACATGTATAAATTTGTCACAAGTCTGGAGGCTGGAAATCTGAGATCAGGGTACCAGCACGGTTGGCTTTGGCTGGGAATTCTTTTCCCGGTTTACAGATGGCCATCTTCTTCCAGTGTCTTCACAGGTTAGAAAATAGAGTGGAAGCAAGCTTTCCAGTGTTTCTTCTTTTAAGAACACTAATCTCACTGACAAGGGCTCCATCCTCATAATTTAATCACCCCGAGAGGATGCACGTCCTAATACCATCATATTGAAAGTTAGGCTTTCAACATATGAACTTCTGAAGGATACATTCACTCCATAACGACGAAACATTTTAAGTAGACAAAACAAACCTATAGATTTTTGTATTACCCACTTTTCTCATCTTTTTTTTTGTCATCATTATTTTAATTTTCTTCTCACTTCTGTTGGTGTGCTGTGGTTTTGTGTGTAAGCTTCTATGATATTTTAAATTTATTTTGGAGTAAGGTAAGCTATGAACTAATGAATAGAACTAAAAACTGATAATGTAGAAAATTATTTAAATTCAAAGGAAAGGTTTAAGAAAGACATTATTGACTCAAGGCCTATATTACACTTAAGTTACTCTTTAACGTTACTAAGAATGCATCCCTTTGCGAAGTATACTCCCCTTAGATTCCTAGGACAAAGCCTAGGGACCTGAGAAAGATGGACCAATGGAAGGGAGACTGGGAGACAGACCTTGCTTAGGGATACTCCAGAAGTTATATCTACATGACTAAGATGTTGGAACATTTGCTTCCGATGTTCCTTTTGAGTCGAAGGTGTTGTGTCTCTCCTGAGGTCTTTTTCTTTTCCAAACTTCCATGTGAATCGAATTCTTAGTGAAAGAAAGAAAAGGGAACAATTGTCTGAAGGTTTGTGTATAAAGTGACTGAAGTCAACCTGGCCAAGACTAACACTTTGTCAACAAATCCTTCATCTATCTTGAAAACTGAGACTTAAAGATGCTTGCCCAAGGAAAGAAGCAGAAACTTAATACTATCAAAGTGCAAATGTATTAGTCTGAAATATTTTACTATATTGTATAAATATTTTCTTATAGATAATTTGCAAATTTTAAATTATATTTTAATGTTCAAAGTGGTGAGAGTTGTTTTACAAGAACAAACCAGAAGGATTTCAATTATAACCAGTGGGACCACATGTCCCATTCTCTCTACTTCCCTGAACTGGGCCAAATAATCCCCAAGGACCAACCCAGCTCTGACTCAGACTTCAAGATCGATTCTCTTCAAGCAAGGAGAGAAAAAAAGCCAGGAGCTCAGAACACTCTAAAATAAAAGTGCCACTGTGGTGTCAGACTAATTTTGAGCCTAAATCCTATGGCAAAAGCTCTACCTCAAAAGCAAGGCAAGTGACTTTCTCACTCGGATGCCCTTTGCCTAGATTTTTCTCTCCACATCTCATAATGGAGGATTTGGTTTGTCCCTTTTGTCATGTTCCTGCAAACCCTCCCATGCCTAGAATCCTCTCTATGCACAGAGGCCAATTCTCAGGCTCAGTCCCCCTGAATGAGCTGCTTGCCAAGTTCAGCTCATAAGGTTTTCAGATATATTATGTGCAAATTTGTGAATTTTCCAGAAAAGTATTCAGATGTACTAAAATGACATCTTTCTTGACTTTTCTTTTCCTCTTCTGCTGCATCAAAAAAAATAGTAACATTTTGGTGAATTCAGTTACTAACTATTTAAACTTCAAGTCTAAAGGTTTTTTCCTCCCTGCCTTCTCCTTAGGCTGATACTTAAATTCAAAGGCCTATCGCACTGTCATGGATTGTAGAGGGGAGGGTGTGGGAAGTATGAATTCTTTTGTTATACTCTTTCAAAGAGTCATTGATAGTATTAAATGAGATGAAGGATGTGAACCCCTAACATCACTACTCTGATGTTTGAGAGATGCTGCTAAATGTTTCTTAACATTGGTTTTCATTCATTAGTATTTAAAGAAGCTTCCCCCCACACACAAATTTCACTTCTATATTCCTGATTCCAACTTGTAAATGGTCAGCTCCATTGTTACTTTTGAATTCTCTCAGTTTAGTTCAGTTCAGTCCCTCAGTAGTGTCCGACTGTTTGCGACCCCATGAACCACAGCACGTCAGACCTCCCTGTCCATCACCAGCTCCCGGAGTCCACCCAAACCCATGTCCATTGAGTCAGTGATGCCATCCAACCATCTCATCCTCAGGGCCTCCTTCTCCTCCAGCCCTCAATCTTTCACAGCATGAGGGTCTTTTCCAATGAGTCAGCTCTTAGCATCAGGTGGCCAAAGTATTGGAGTTTCAGTTTTAGCATCAGTCCTTCCAATGAACACCCAGGACTTATCTCCTTTAGGATGGACTGGTTGGATCTCCTTGCAGTCCAAGGGACTCGCAAGAATCTTCTCCAACACCACAGTTTAAAGGCATCAATTCTTTCGTGCTCAGCTTTCTTTATACTCCAACTCTCATATCCGTACATGACCACTGGTAAAATCATAGCCTTGACTAGATGGACCTTTGTTGACAAAGTGACGTATCTGCTTTTTAATATGCTGTCTAGGTTAGTCATAACTTTCATCCCATGGAGTAAGCGTCGTTTAATTTCATGGCTACAATCACCATCTGCAGTGATTTTGGAGCCCAGAAAAATAAAGTCTGACACTGTTTCCACTGTTTCCCCATCTATTTTCCATGAAGTGATGGGGCCAGATGCCATGATCTTCGTTCTCTGAATGTTGAGTTTTAAGCTAACTTTTTCACTCTCCTCTTTCACTTTCATCAAGAGGCTTTTTAGTTCCTCTTCATTTTCTGCCATAAGGGTGGTGTCTACTGCATGTGTGAGGTGATTGATATTTCTCCCAGCAATCTTGATTCCAGCTTGTGTTTCTTCCAGTCCAGCGTTTCTCATGATGTACTCTGCATAGAAGTTAAATAAGCAGGGTGACAATATACAGTCTTGATATACTCCTTTTCCTATTTGGAACCAGTCTGTTGTTCTATGTCCACTTCTAACTGTTGCTTCCTCACCTGCATACAGGTTTCTCAAGAGGCAGGTCAGGTAGTCTGGTATTCCCATCTCTTGAAGAATTTTCCACAGTTTATTGTGATCCACACAGTTAAAGGCTTTGGCATAGTCAATAAAGCAGAAATAGATGTTTTTCTGGAACTCTCTTGCTTTTTCCATGATCCAGCAGATGTTGGCAATTTGATCTCTGGTTCCTCTGCCTTTTCTAAAATGAGCTTGAACATCTAGAAGTTTGTGGTTCACGTGTTGCTGAAGCCTGGCTTGGAGAATTTTGACCATTACTTTACTAGCAAGTGAGATGAGTGCAATTGTGCGGTCGTTTGAGCATTCTTTGGTATTGCCTTTCTTTGGGATTGGAATGAAAAGTGACCTTTTCCAGTCCTGTGGCCACTGCTGAGTTTTCCAAATTTGCTGGCATATTGAGTGCAGCACTTTCACAGCATCATCTTTCAGGATTTGAAATAGCTCCACTGGAATTCCATCACCTCCACTAGCTTTGTTCATAGTGATGCTTTCTAAGGCCCACTTGACTTCACATTCCAGGATGTCTGGCTCTAGGTGAATGATCACACCATCCTGATTATCTGGGTTGTGAAGATCTTTTTTGTACAGTTCTTCTGTGTATTCTTGTCACCTCTTCTTAAAATCTTCTGCTTCTGTTAGGTCCATACCATTTCTGTCCTTTATCGAGTCCATCTTTGCATGAAATGTTCCCTTGTTATCTCTCATTTTCTTGAAGAGATCTCTAGTCTTTCCCATTCTATTGTTTTCCTCCATTTCTTTGCACTGATCACTGAGGAAGGCTTTCTTATCTCTTGCTATTCTTTGGAACTCTGCATTCAGATGCTTATATCTTTCCTTTCCTCCTTTGTTTTTCACTTCTCTTCTTTTCACAGCTATTTGTAAGGCCTCCTTAGACAGCTATTTTGCTCTCTTGTGTTTCTTTTCCATGGGGATGGTCTTGATTCCTGTCTCCTGTACAATGTCATGAACCTCCGTCCATAGTTCATCAGGCACTCTATCAGATCTAGTCCCTTAAATCTATCTCTCACCTCCACTTTATAGTCATAAGGGATTTGATTTAGATCATACCTGAATGGTCTAGTTGTTTTCTCCACTTTCTTCAATTATAGTCTGAATTGGCAAGAAGGAGTTCACGATCTGAGCCACAGTCAGCTCCCGGTCTTGTTTTGCTGACTGTATAGAGCTTCTCCATCTTTGACTTCTCTAGAGGTACTCAAAATGAATCTTTGAACAATCCTTCCTGAGCCTTACTCAGCCCTCGTGACAGCAGGAACATCCCTAATGAGGATATCTGGAAGTCACCTCACTTCCATCTGGGCAGGGTTGTGAGTAAGAAAGTCACTGGGTTAGAGGTCCCTCCTTGGAGGAGGCACTTCCCTGGGGTTTCCCTTCTCCTCCCTACCTGGAGCGTCATGGTCAGGTCACTTCTCTGCTTCCCAACCCCTGCTTATAACCAGCTTTCCCCTCCTTTGGAGGGAATTAAATCTGTCTGAAAAAGTATGGTCAATTCAACATGGAAGATCTTTCCAATAGCAGTACTCAACTCCTCTTCACCAATAATAATTATGATATATTTAGATCCTAGTTTCCTCTTCTGTTCACTATGATTTATCACCCCCAATGCTCTCCCTCACTAGGATAAGCTTCTCATTATTGTGTTTATTACCAATACTGTATTCTCATGATAATCCAGGAAGCAAATTACCTACTAAAAAGTTAGAAAGGAACACATAAAGAGAACAGAGTACACCTGAGAAACGCTAATTTTCCTTTTTTTCCAGCTTTGCTGAGAGATGTCTCCCATGAGAAGATGAAGTACATTTCCTAATTCTTAGATGCTGCAAAGTTCTAGATAAGCTAGGCTGTTCCTGTCTAAAAATCCCTATAAGGGAAATTTATAGCCTGTCTAGTTTATCCTGAGAAGAGATTTCAGATAAACTCCTAGGCACAGAGACAGAGGAGGAGAAAGAAAATGATGGCTGGGAAACAGAGGTCAGAGGATCACAGAAAGGAATAGGGCTGTTTCACGGAAGATGGGTGGGAGCCACAGAGGGTCAGTAAGGCGTGAGGATGAGGTGGGGCACACAAGGAAAGAATCCAGAGGCCAGGAAGGGGGCATGTTGGCAACTCCACTTGGAGGGAAAGGAAATAAGTAAGACATTTAACACTGTGGGAAATCAATATCAGAATGCAAGGTGTTGAAAAAAAAAAAAAATGGGTATCAAGAGACCTAAACCTTAGACTCTCCTTTCATGTTCATGACTTTCATCTGTGTCTAGATCATCATTTTAAAATCTTTAAACTTACGGAGATAGACATGATTATTTTTCAGGTTTCCTCCAGCTCTGACATTCAACAATTCTATGAAGAAGGAAGTTGTTTCTTTAAAATCCAAGTTGTTACCTTTGACAACAGAGTGAAAGAGAGTCTTTAAATCTAAATAATCTGTCAAGGTAAAATAACAGTGAGAGCAAAAAGGGTACCAATGTGGCTCCTAAAATTCTCTTTCCTTGTAACAAACAATGGCTGTTGTGAACTCAGGCCATCTATGTAAGTTGGGAAGTGGTCACAAAAAGAGAAGGGCCCAAGAGCTTCTTCAAGCCAAAAAATAATAATAATAATAATAATAACTCTAAGATATGGTTTTATGAAGTAATGTACACATTTCCTTAAAAGAAAGACTGTTCATGAAAAGGGAATCTAGTCTTCTATTTAAAGGACAGCAAGAAAAAGAGGAGGGGGCTGGAGGTGCCACAATCATTAATTAACATGACAGGATCAGTGAACATTTATCTGAGCTCTTAAAGTGACTGTGAATCATGGAAAAGTAGTCAGCAGCCAGAGACAGCCACCTTGTTTCTGAGGTGAGTTTTTACCTCTCTCAGAAGTCTCAAAGTTTGTAAAAGCTTTCGCTAGATCATGCTAGATAAATAAAGACTCTTCCACTCTCACTTCAGTTTCTCCTAGAATAGTTAAGAGCTGGAGTCTGTTTCCATTTTTTCTAAGGTGACAAGAGTCTTCAATGAATATCAAGAGAGGCCTGTTCAGAAGTTCTGCCAGAAATATATACAGGCAGAGTAGTTTGCCCCTTTAAAAAGAGACAAGAAAGAGAAAGAGAGTTTCTCTGAACAGCCCAAGAAACTTTTGATTTGGCAGATCCTTGCTTTCTACATATCAATAGGTTTATCTTTAGAATCCCAAGCAAAGCTATTCTAAAATTTGAAAGTGTTCAGGTTTAGTAGGCTGAGACTTTTTCCTTCTGATGCTGAGAGCAAGGAGATGACACTTGTACATTAGCTCCATGCTAAAATGCAAATTTTTACTTGATGTCTAATTCTGGCACATTCCATTTAATTTTGCAAACTCACACACACATACCACAAAGTACTGCATATCTGCATCCTTTCTGAACACGAGCTTCTAAGTGTCCCTGACTAAAAAGCATTTAGCTGTTACTTGCTTATATATGAACTATGAAGTTACACATTGTAACTTCTTAGTAATTTAGGTTACAGGGGTAGGAGGGGGGAAAAAACACTTTCAGCCTGGATTAGCTACTCAGCTTGGTTGAGGAGATCCATAGTGTGCCATCCATAGTGAGGACCAAGCAGGGCTCAGGGAACTATTTCTACTCCCTTTTGAATGCACTCCTTATCAGAAGTCCCTTTTCTACAATTTATATAAAAACAGTTATTTAAGTTGATTAAGGGTAGGATATTTTTTATGCCTATTATTTCTGAGCTCATTGCCAGCTTTCACACACATGCTCATTTACCAGAGATAATTATGTGTGATTTTCTCCTTTAATGAAAGATAAATAATTTGGCAGACTTGCCTCACATATTTTTTTTCTATTTCAGTACCATTCACTGTTTGGTGGGATGTCCTTTATTCTTGTTCTAGTTAGTGTGTACAATGAGTTTTCTTTAAATCAATTGTGCTGCTTTTCTGAGAGGCACTGCTGTTCATACAAGGTTTATAAAAAGACCATTAAAAGCTGATATTACATTAGTTTCTGCTCATAATGATGCAGCTCTTTGTTTACAACTTACATAATTCACTATAAGGGCAAAGCTTCACCAAACTGGGACAATAGAAACAGAAAGTACATTTCTAGGAATTTAAATAGAATGAACAATCTTTGGCTCTAGTTTTCATTATATTTCTTTGCATTAATACAGAAGCCATGATCCCTGGCCTCAATTCCAAACTGCAATGATTTGTTGTTTTATTATATGAGCTGGTGTGTGTGTGTTTAATATTTTCAAGGTAAGATCCATAAAGGAAAAATTTGGAAATAGATGGCTCCAACTTACTTGGTAGTTCCAATGATAAACTCCCTATTAAATCTGAATCTAGACTAGATTATCCAAACTAAAGAAATATCTGCTTTTAGTCTCACTAGAAGGAGGTTGGACTAAAATACAAAAATAACTCCAAACTCTAATCCATTTCTTTCTGTCCAAAAGAACTTCCTGTGATAGAAATATTGTGTCTGTGTGCCCTGTTCATTATGATGGCCACTAGCCTCACGTGGCTACTGAACACATGAAATAAAGTTAGTGTCACCAAACAACTGAATTTTAAATATTATTTTGATTTAAATAAATTTAAATAGCCATGTGTGCCCAGTGACTACTGTATTCTACAGCATAGCTTTATACTCATCAGTAGAGTAGGAGAAAGTCTACCAGTTTACTCAACTACAAGGGATAGTGTTAGGATTTATCCTTGGAGCATCGCCCCTAAATTTGTGTAGGCACAGTCTGCAGCCTTACATGATGCTCTGTGGAGGAGTTACATAATTAAATGGAAAGCGGAGGATGTCTCATTTTCCTCCTCCATCAGGAAACAAGAACCAAATTAATCTGGCAGACAGCTAACACCGAGGGAAATATTTAAACCCTCATACCCAACTCCACTATGAAACCCAAATGATGTTTGGAACTCTTCACTATGACTACACCTCCTTCTTAAACCACCTCCTCCTTTAAGTATGTGTATTTAAATCACACTTTGACTACAGTTTGGTTACTAAGAGTAGGGTGTGAGATAAGAGTGCTTCCCCAACAATCTGTTCTGTGTCAAAGACAGAGATTTTTAAAATGCAACCCTACTTGTACCCAACTTCATAATCAAATCTCTACTTGGACGCTTAAAAGGCACGTCTGAATGCATACCCTGACATGGCAAAATGCTCAAAATATGATATGGTAAGATACTTAATTTCTCTCCAAATCCATTCTTTTCCCAATCTTTTCCATCTCAGCATATGCCATCACCATTCACCTAGCTGCAGAGACCTAAAACAAGGTTAGTTTTGCTTTCCATCCTCTCTCCATCTACATTCTCCACCTAATCCATCAGCAAATATTGTCGGCTGTACCTTGAATACCTGTGTAGTCTCTGATCCTCTTCCACAAACCACCATCCGCTCCTGGCTGATTTATAGCAACAGCCTCCCAACCCTTTGCGTCAATCCTTTTATGCTCCCCTGCTCTTCATAACCCCTCAACCGTAACTCGCGATGGGAAGACACTAATAAACAAACCAGGTAAGACCTTGATATCTAACCCCTGACCATCTTAATTTATCTCAACTCATATCCTACCAAAGCGTCTCTTGCATAGCCTTCCTGCCATTCTTCGAACACAATAAGCTCACATCTTCCTGAAAGACTTCCGCTTACTCTTCAAAGACTAGAATGATCTTCCCCACATCTTCCTACAGCTTACATTCTAATTTTTATTTTCCTGATCACCTTAACTTATCATTTTGTATCCTCTTAATCTTCCTTCCTTAATCTTCCTCTTAATAATCTTCATATTATTATGTGAAAGTATATCCTTTCATTATTTGTCTTTCTTTTTTATCCCCCTCTGGTTTCTTCTGGCTTTTCCTAGGAGAATGCATGTTCCCATTAAGATTTTATATGTGTCATGTAAAGAATTCATCTCATCTCAGCACACAGAACAATACTCAGCATTAAAGTGGTCAAATATCTATTGACTAGAGTAACAGAATTTGATTAATCACTCATCCTAACACACACACAGTAAAACACACATATTACACAGACACACATGCTATAGAAACACACACACTCACACTCCTTAAAAATTTAAGAGCCGTCTCCTTGTTCTTGTGGGAAAAAAAGAAAAGAAAAGAAAAAGCCCTTAACGTGGGTAACAACGGTTTGCACAGTATAACTTCCACCTGTCTCTCCAACATCCCCTCAAACCATGCTGAACCCTCAGCCTCTTTATTCCAGCCACACCAAGCTTTTGTCTGTTCAGTGTACCCAGCGTGTCCCCTCACTAAAATACCTCTGACATACCCTCGGCTTGGAAGGCCTCTTTCTTTCCTTTTGTTCAAGTTAACTCCCCTCAATCATTCATGTAGTAGAACAAGACCACTTTGCACGTAGAAACATTTCCTGAACTCCTTAAATAGGTCAAATCTTCCTGCTTAAGCTTGAGACGCCAATGAATAAACAGATAAATGGATGTCAATCTGGTCCTTATGACTCTTGAGTCTCTGAGGACATGTAAGTATTGAAACTTTATCATTACTTGCTGCTTATGGTATTCCAAGTCACTGAAGCTCATGTGTAATTACACATTAGTTGTATTCCCCCAACTGCAAGGGCTGTAGGCAGGGAGATGGAACGGACCAGCAGGCTCTGCGTGCTTTCCATCACCATAATGGTGACAGAGATAAAGCTGACACTGCAGAAGTTACCAGAGCTTCTATTTACTTACTGATATTTACTCTGTTCCCCCAGGAGAGCAAGTAACATCATTTACTTCAGATAAGGCAGGTTTGACAATGTGCTGAACGTTAAAAGGAAAAGAGCCTGGATAAAATGAAAACAACACTGTACCCTGGTGAGGGAAAGAGATGGATGGGCTATTTATAAATGTGAGTTCATTAAACATCAGGAAACAGCAGTTACAACAAGGATCGGGATGGTGTGCACTCTGTCATTTTCATGTATATTTTCTAAATATCATTTATAAAGAGGTTGCAAGTGAGAAGGTTATCAGGAAAAATACTTTTAAAGGCATATACTGAATTGTGAGAATTTGGGAGATTAACTGGAGTATCAATTAGTTAAGTAGATGTTTATTCATTCATTCAAAAAGGAGAGAAGCATGTCAACTTAAGAAATTGTCAGATCATTGAGCAACTAACTGGCAGGTCATTGAACAAAATCCTCCAGGTACAATACTTACAACTGGTTCCATGTCTGAATGGAATTCCTTTTTTCTTGGAGAAATTTGGCGATGAGGGACAAAAGATAGACTATTCATAAGATGAGTCTGTACTACAACTCTGCTGTATATAGGACCCTGTATATTTAAGGGGAAAATCTGTGTGTCATCAAGTAAAAGGGAGCTCATAGCCAGAGTGTCATCACATAGCATAATAAGGTCAAGGGTTACATTAGATGTCAACTCTATTTTGTATCTCTCCTGATATCCTTAATTAACTATAATTAAATCCATCTCATACGCATAAAAGATTCATTTCTACTTCTGCCACTTTTTCCTAAAATGACAGTCCCCCGGTCTACTCTCCAGCCAGATGGCTACCTGTCCACTCAGCTATGTCTCACTCAAACATAGTTGTGTCCTTCTCATAAGCAACCATGGCTCCTCAGGATATTGACATTGACATTGCCTGAGCATCCGCTGGATTGTCTACTTTTGGTCAGCTCGAGCTCTCAGACAGAACCAAACAATAACACTGTTTAAGCTTCCTGGCGTGAAAAAGTAACATAACTGTGTTCTATGAAATGCAAGAGGGTAACATAGATTAGATGTGTTTTGACCATCAGCAGGCTTATACTGAATTATAAAACAGTAAACTAAGCTTAGTTTTACAGATTCTAGGTTTTATATTTCTGTACGGATATTTCAAGGAACATAAACTCAATTTTCAAAACAACTTCAGTTCTAATACAAAAAAAGTTATGTGATAAATATGTATTGTATAAGCACAACTTTAGGAACATGGGTTTAACTGTTCGGGAGATGGTCTCTGATCTCCACGGTTTTATACTTTAGTGATCAATACCAAGATGTGTATGTACAATCAGGTTGCAAAGTAGGAAGTTCTCTTAAAGGCAAATTCAGGGCTTACAGGAGTAAGTTACAGTCCCTAGGCTCTGCCTTGAACAATCACAGAAGATTCCTTAAAGCAGTGATGTTTCAGTGGAGATCTGAACTGCCTTTGAGTTGTTCAGGCCCCAGGTAGGATAGCTAGAGGGGAAGCAGCAAGAAAAGATCTCTTCAAAGAGAATGCTACATCATCCTGCATCAGAAGCATCAAAATTTAACCACATTATGAAATAATGGGAATCACTAGGAATAAGAAAAAAAATCAATTAAAGAGTCTCAAAATTGTCATTTCTACATGGGGAAAGAGAAAACCATACATGACGCCCTTCCATTGATTAAACTGTTCCATAGGTGGGGTTTGTGGTAAGTTGAGGTCAAATTTGACTTATAAGGTTGTATTTAAATTGCCTCCTGAGCTAATGACAACAGAGATGGAAAGATAGTAATATACATTATATTTAATAGGGAGAAATTGGAAACCAACTCTTCAACAAGGCCTTGAAAACACTAAATTTTTATCACAGGAAAGGCAGTGGTTTTCCTCCAGACTCAAATAATTTGGCAAGTGATATAAGATCTACATCAAAGATAATTGAGACCAATGAAGATAAATATGCCAAAGTTTTATATTCTTTTTCCTCACCACATGTAAATACTTCTTAAACCAGCATTTATTTCTTGCAAGATCTTTGGCTGCATACAAAGATTTTTAATCGGAAAAATGAAGTCATTTTTCCAAAAGAAAGATCAGATCAGAGGAAACTAATGTTTTCCAATGCCAGGTGACAACTTTTATAACAAAGGAAGACACAGGGACTAACAGAGGGTGGCCCACTTGGAAGAGAGAGGAATTCCGAAGTTCCTCAGGTGAGCTCATGCTTTGACTTTCTTACGTAATGCTTGGACACGGCCCAGTGGGCGAGCTGGAGGTGAGCATGGGGGTGCGTCTTTGGTCCAGGGAAGATCAGGAGCTAACATACGGGAGGGATGAAAAGAAACTGTTAGGAACTAAAGATAGTTTGCTATGGTTGGGCTAGTTTACATTGGTTGGACTAGTTTACACTGAGGGAATGGATGTGAGGCTGGGTGAGTAAAGAGCAGAAAGATCAGGAAGACAGGGAAAGGCTTCCTTGACATTTTTGGAGTTTGGGCTTTATTTTACAATCAGTGTCTCGCCATTAGGGGATTTTTGAAAGCTTGAAGCGGCATACCCAGAACTGCAGTTTTGAGGATCACTTCATTGTAATGGACGAATTTAAACTGGATCATCCAGACGGCAAACAGAAGTAGGGGTTCAGGTTTCCAATTTTATCAGTTAGATGATTTTAATAGCTTCCTACAGTGATCATAGTTGGGATGGAATGGATACTACGAATTAACACAAATTGTTGCAAATGGACAAAACTCTCACCCCAAATTCAGTACTCACTCAGGCTCTGACAAGTATAAATATATTCATGAGGAAAATGGAATAATGTCTTTGAAATACTAACTGTGCTGTCAGTTTATATGGATACTATAAACCAAAAATCACCACTAACTTAAATGGCCACTAATTATATGGAATTTCTTCTCTTTCAGGAACTGATAGAAAAGTGTTTACATAGGCATACACAAATTTCAGAAAAAGAGGTATGTGTCAGGATGGGAGGGAAATTAAATCCTTTAGACTATTCAAATAAAAGGTTTTAGAAAACACTTTCCCATTTACTATTTAATGAGTAATCTCTAAAAAAATACTCAGTCATATCAGAAAAAAAGACTTTGAAAAATAGAAATTATTACAGACAAAGAAAATTGTTTAAAATAAATGAAGGTTTACTGAACAAAATCTTAATAATTTTGGCTGGAGGCTCTAGACAACATGTAGCAATAGAAGCAGGTACCTTAACATTTCTGCCAGGCAAAAAGAAACAATTCAGCAAGCAACCTTGAACTGATATGCAGCTAAATAAACATACAGCAAGAAACACCCGCTGTGCAAGTGCTTTTTATATAGCTAAACCAAGCTGGGTGGCTTTAGAGTTAGAGAAGGAAGTGCTAAATATGTAACAGCCTGGGGCCTCACTGGACCAAATAATAGTTATTTTTGAGTGGGTCAAGCAAGAGTCAATAAAAAAGAAAGTAGGCTTGAATGCGGGGTTCAGAGCAGGCTAATAATGCCCTTCTGGGATAAACTTGGGTTTCAGATAGAGCCAAATACCAGCTCCGGAAATATAAGTTGAATAGCTAGAAAACTGATAAACTCAAACCAGAATCATTCTTAACACAGATTCTCTAAATCAATGTTTTATCAACATGGTTAGAAGAAACACTTGCAATGGAATCATAGGTAAGCTTATTAAATGCAGTCCTAGGTACCACTGCTGACCTACCAAATCAGAATTTCTAAGTGAGAAGCTTGGGAATTAAATCATTTGTCAAACTTACCAATGAGTATGCTTCGAAGGTATGAAAACTAGTTTTGGTTGGTATATTGCTTTTATTTTCAGATATCATAGTTCATATAAAAGTATAGGATGGATAGTTAGATGATAGATAAAGAAAGATACATACCTACAAATAGACAATTAGACATAGCTAATTCTCAGTCTTTTTTTTTTTTCCTTTTGCAGCAAGCAAGAGCACAACTGCTTAAAAGTGAAAGTGCTAGTCCCTTATTCCCTCATTCATGTCCTGCTCTCTGGGACTCCATGGACTGTGGCCTGCCAGGTTCCTCTGTCCATGGAATTCTCCAGACAAGAGTATTGGAGTGGGTTGCCATTCCCTTCTCCAGGGTATCTCCCCAACCCAAGGCTTGAATCCGGATCTCCCACATTGCAGATAGATTCTTTACCATCTCGGCCACTAGGGAAGTCCCAACTGATTAACTGGCATCATATTAAAAACAGAGACTGTTTAGAAAGTGGGTTCTTTTGACATAGAACAAATATATATGCACCAATTAGATAATATTTAAAGTATAATCAAGTATTGAATGGTGTGGGGCAGACCATGTTCACCAAAGTGAAACAAAAGATGAAGAGGTCCTTTTTCTTTCTACTCTTTGGCTTGCCTGCATTCATTCAAGTAATTAAGGTTTCAGTACAATGGCCTATCATAGTAACTTACTATTATTTGAACTGCCTTTGATAATAGTGAAAGTGAAAGTTGCTTAGTCGTGCCCGACTCTTCACGACACCATGGACTATATAGTCCATGGAATTCTCCAGGCCAGAACACTGGAGTGGGGTAGCCTTTCCCTTCTCCAGGGGATCATCCCAACCCAGGGATCGAACCCAGGCCTCCTGCATTACAGGTGGATAATAGATTTAAATTCATTTACCTCTTATTTACCAGTGGCTTCCCTTGTGGCTCAGATGGTAAAGAATCCACCTGCAATGCAGGAGGCCTGGGTTCAGTTCCTGAGTTGGGAAAATCCCCTGGAAGAGGGCATGACAACCCACTCCAGTATTCTTGCCTGGAGAATCCCCATGGACAGAGGAGCGTGGCGGGCTATAATCCATGGTGTCGCGAAAGAGTCGGACACAACTGAGCCACTAAGCACAGCACAATAACCTATCATAGTAACATTAATATTTAAAAAACTTTAATAAAACATTTTGAAGGACTTGAGGGAGTATCATTTATTAATTTCTTTGAAAGATGAAAATTTTTTTTGTTTCTGGTGGCAGAAAAGTAAAATAATAAGTATACACTTAATAGATTATATGCAAACAATACCTTCAAGGGCATATAGTTTTTCTCCCTTACACATCCAAGAAAAAGTGGAAGTCTAAACACTTCGGAAAAAAACTCTAGACACTTCACTTTCTGCTTTTTCAATGGGTTTCTAGTGAAGGGAGAGGACAAGTGGGGTCAGGTTTGTGGAATGATGGCAGTTGTCAATTAAACACTATAAAATTTTATAGGCCTGTGAATATATGTGTATGTTGTGAAACCATAAATCCACCTAATTATTATGAAATCCATTTCTATAGACCATGAACCTAAGGTAAAATCGAACTGGAAGGTTATGAAAACTACAAAGGAAGTTTGTAAAGACAAACGTAATTTACCAGCTCTAATTTAGATCAGCAAATTATTCCCTCCTGATGGACACGGCTAAGAGTAAAATGAATGAAACCTGTTGCATTGTCTGCTATCTCTTCCACAGAGTCATTATAAGCTTGGGCAAGTAGGTATGTGACAGTTTTCAATGCCATTATCAACAATGTTTGTTTAGTTAATGTTCTTGGTAAATAATTTTTTACTCCAATTCTTATGAGAGTGCTGAGAAATGACAAATTACGAACTTCTAATGTCCTAAATTCTTTTTACAAACTAAAAATGTCCTAATAAAAGAATAAATGTTCACACTCATCTCAAACATGACAGTTGCTTCTAGATTCAAAATTCGCACCTGCCAGTCAGTTGCACTCCTAGCAGGAAGACACAGAAGGGTGGTGAGGAAAAGATTCAGCTTGCAGCTTTACTCAATCCTATTTGGAAATGACCCAGCCTTGTGCACAATTGACCTTGCCAAATTTCATCTTTTTCCAACACAGAATCTAGGGCAGACTCATTTTTACCCCCATGGCTGACCAGAAGATATAAAAATACCGAAGCAGTTGATCTCAGGATATGATTCTATAAGTAGCAAGTCATCTTCAAGTTGGGCCCTAGAAGAGCCATTCAGTATATTATTATTCCCTTAAAGATATGTTACGGTGAAAGTTTAATAACAAAAAAAAAATTCTAAAAAATATCTGTCTTAGACTTTGACTCATACTACCTTCACCAATTTAGGGAATAATCTCCACTTATTTAAAAAAATAAAAATTGAAGTACTTTCCACAGAATACTTTTAGTTACCACTGATAAATTCATCTCCAAATGGATTATAAGAAAGAAACACCCACCCAGTGATTCCTTAGCAGACCACACATCTTCCACGTCCATCACCAAATTTCTTTTAGGAAAAACAAAAATACCTAAGGGTTACAAATTAAGTGGGAAGATCTTTAAAAAGAATGTATTTGTAAAGGTCTTCATGAAAGACAGATTGCATTCCTCAGAGGTACTACAATATTACTGGCTAAGATGGTCTGTTTCGTTTTATGTCCTGCAGTGACTTGTGGTTTTACTAAAAATTGTAACACTCAGTGCTAAAATAATTCAGTAGAGTTGCTCAGTCCTGTCTGACTCTTTGGGACCCCATGAATTGCAGCACACCAGGCCTCCTTGTCCATCACCAACTCCTGGAGTTCACTCAAACTCACGCCCATCAAGTCGGTGGTGCCATCCAGCCGTCTCATCCTCTGTCGTCCCCTTCTCCTCCTGCCCCCAATCCCTCCCAGCATCAGAGTCTTTTCCAATGAGTCAACTCTTTGCATGAGGTGGCCAAAGTAATTAGGTAGGTCTTAAACTAGGCATCATTCCTCTGCCAAGGACACAAAAAGTCCCGATCAATTGGAAAAATCCATATCGAAACTCTGGGTTTGCTCCAGCTAATTTTCATCATAGCCATAATCCTGTTTATTAAAGGATACAGACTTCACATGGGAATACCAGACCACCTGACCTGCCTCTTGAGAAACCTGTATGCAGGTCAGGAAGCAACAGTTAGAACTGGACATGGAACAACAGACTGGTTTCAAAGAGAAAAAGGAATACGTCAGGGCTGCATATTGTCACGCTGCTTATTTAACTTATATGCAGAGTACATCATGAGAAACTCTGGGCTGGAGGAAGCACAGTCTAGAATCAAGATTGGTGGGAGAAATATCAATAACCTCAGATATGCAGATGACACCACCCTTATGGCAGAAAGTAAAGAGGAACTAAAAAGCCTCTTGATGAAAGTAGAAGAGGGAGTGAAAAAAAAATGGCTTAAAGCTCAACACTCAGGAAACTAAGATCATGGCATCTGGTCCCATCACTTCATGGTAAATGCATGGGGAAACAGTGGAAACAGTGGCTGACTATTTTTCTGGGCTCCAAAATCACTGCAGATGGTGACTGCAGCCATGAAATTAAAAGATGCTTACTCCTTGGTAGGAAAGTTATGACCAACCTAGACAGCATATTAAAAAGCAGAGACATCACTTTGTCAACAAAGGTCCATCTAGTCAAGGCTATGATTTTTCCAGTGGTCATGTATGGATGTGACAGTTGGACTGTGAAGAAACCTGAGCACCAAAGAATTGATGCTTTTGAGCTGTGGTGTTGGAGAAGACTCTTGAGAGTCCCTTGGACTGCAAAGAGATCCAACCAGTCCATTCTAAAGGAGATCAGGCCTGAGTGTTCATTGGAAGGACTGATGCTAAAGCTGAAACTCCAGTACTTTGGAGTTGGCCACCTGATGCGAAGAGCTGACTCTTTGGAAAAGACCCTGATGCTGGGCAAGATTGAGGGCAGGAGGAATAGGGGATGACAGAGGATGAGATGGTTGGATGGCATCACTGACTCAATGGACATAGGTTTGGGTAGACTCCGGGAGTTGGTGATGGACAGGAAGGCCTGGCGTGCCATGGTTCATGGCGTCACAAAGAGTTGGACACAAATGAGTGACTGAACTGAACTGAACAGACTTCACATTACTTCAGGTTTTCCCTAGAGGCTGAAATACACATTAAAAGCTTCTTTTTCTTCCTTTCTTATCCTAGCAGACCGCCATACACTTATGGAATATTTTATGGATCACGGGCAAGCTGGGGGAAATGATATTTATGCATTTTTGCATTACTGAGGAAAACACATATCAGGCAAGTATATCATATGTCACTCAGTTTCCAGAAAAAAAAAAATATATATATATATAGTTGGATTTCATTCCCTTCATCCTTGGGAAGCTTCCTGAGTGGCTCAAATGGTAAAGAATTTGCCTGCAACGCGGGAGACCTGGGTTTGATCCCTGGGTCAGGAAGATCCCCTGGAAAAGGGAATGGCAACCAACTCCATTATTCTAGTCTGGAGAATTCCATGTACAGAGAAGCCTGGCAGGCTACAGTCCATGGGATCTCAAAGAGTTCGACACAACTGAGCAAATAAATCATAATTATAATTCTTCTTGGCATATGTGTTCAGTTAAGTGCATGTTTTGCAACTTCAAATATTCAAGTATCTTCCAATAACATCCCAAGTCTTTTTTTTTTTTTTTTTTTTTTTTACATTCCAGGATGTAGTGCCATCAGCTTGTAAGGATTAGGCTGATTCAGTAGTTGTGTTAGTTTTGATTACTCTTCTCCATATTTTTAAGTGGTCTGCAACAGAGATCAGCAGCATTCAAATTCAGATCTTAATAAGATCATCCAAATTTGAGGGAGATATTTAGGCTCACATCTGTGCCAAAATCATAGCTGAAATGGAGATGATTTTATAGCTATGTATAACAGACATTTCATCATTTGGTTTAATGACTAAGATGTGACATGGTTGTTGTTGTTCAGTTGCTAAATCATGTCCAACTCTTTGTGACCCCATGGACTGCAGCACACCAGGTTTCCCTGTTCTTCACTATCTCCCAGAGTATGCTCATACTCATGCCCCTTGAGTCAGTGATCCCATCCAACCGTCTCATCCTCTGTCACCTCCTTCTCCTTTTGCCCTCAATCTTTCCCAGCATCAGGGTCCTTTCCAGTGAGTCGGCTCTTTGCATCAGGTGACCACAGTATTGGAGCTTTAGCATCAGTCCTTCCAATGAATATTCAGGATTGACTTCCTTTAGAATTAACTGGTTTGACCTCCTTGCAGTTCAAGGGACTTTCAGGAGTCTTGTCTAGCACCACAATTCAAAAGCATCAATCCTTTGGTACTCAGCCCTCTGAATGGTCCAACTCTCATATCCATAAATGGAATGTACGGAAAAAACCATAACTTTGACTGTATGGACTTTTGTCAGTAAGTAAGGTCTCTTTTTTAATATGCTATCTAAGTTTGTCACAGCTTTTCCTCCAAAGGGCAAGCATCTTTTAATTTTGGGGCTGCAGTCACTGTCTACAGTGCTTTTGCAGGCCAGGAAAATAAAATCTGCCACTGTTTCAACTTTTTCTCCTTCTATTTACCATAAAGTAATGGGACCAGATGCCATGATCGTAGGTTTATGAATGTTGAGTTTTAAGCAAACTTTTTCACTCTCCTCTTTCACCCTCACCAAGAGGCTGTTTAGTTCCACTCGTTTTCTGCCATTCAGTTCAATTCAGCTCAGTTGCTCAGTCGTGCCTGACTCTTTGCAACCCCATAGACTGCAGCACACCAGGCCTCCCTATCCATTGCCAGTTCCCGGAGTTTACTCAGACTCATGTCCATTGAGTCAGTGGTGCCATCCAGCCATCTCATCCTCTGTTGCTCTGTCGTCCCCTTCTCCTCCTGCCTTCAATCTTTCCCAGATCAGGGTCTTTTCAAATGAGTCAGTTCTTCCCATCAGGTGACCAAAGTATTGGAGTTTCAGCTTCAGCATCATTCCTTCCAATGAATATTCAGGACTGATTTACTTTAGGATGGACTGCTTTGATCTCTTTGAAGTCCAAGGGACTCTCAAGATTCTTCTCCAACACCACAGTTCAAAAGCACCAATTCTGTCATTAGAGTGGTGCCATCTGCATATCTAAGGTTGTTTATATTTCTCCTGACAATCTTGATTCCAACTTGTGAGTCACCAGCCCACCGTTTTTCATGATAAATAAGAAGGGTGACAACATACAGTCTTGATGTACTCCTTTCCCAATTTTAAAACAGTCCATGGTTCCATGTCCAGTTCTGTTACTTCTCAACCTGTGTACAGGTTTCTCAGGAGGCAGATAATGTGGTCTCTTTATTCCCAACTCTTTACGAATTCTCTAATTTGTTCTGAGCGCAAGCGGCTGCGACCAGCGCAAAAAGCGCAGGCGGCTGTGACTAGTGCACTAAGCACAACCAAGAGGAGTTACCCCACGTCCGAGGTCAGGGGCAGCGGCCGAGAGTGCCAGGCTGTGATGGCACAGGAACAGCCAAGATGAGCTACCCTGCATCTGAGGTAGGGGCGGTGGCTGGGAGGAGCCACCCTACATCTGAGGTGAGGTGCGACGGACGGGAGGAGCAACCCCGTGTCTGAGGCCAGGGGCGGCAGCTAGGAGGAGCGACCCCAGGTCCAAGGAGCGGTGGCTGCGCGGGCACAGGAGGGCCTAGAGGAGCCATCCCACGGTGAAGATCAGGAAGGGCGGCAGTGAGGAGATACCCCTCATTCAAGGTAAGGAGCAGCGGCTGGGCTTTGCTGGAGCAGCCATGAAGAGATACCCCACACCCAGGTTAAGAGAAACCCAAGTAAGATGGTAGGTGTTGCAAGAGGGTATCAGAAGGCAGACAAACTGAAACCATACTCACAGAAAACTTGTCAATCTAATCACACTAGGACCACAGCCTTGTCTAACTCAATGAAACTAAGCCATGCCCGCGAGGCAACCCAAGACGGGCGAGGTCTGACAGAATGTGGTCCACTGGAGAAGGGAATGGCAAACCACTTCAGTATTCTTGTCTTGAGAACCCCATGAACAGTATGAAAAGGAAAAACGATAGGATACTGAAAGAGGAACTCCCCAGGTCAGTAGGTACCCAATATGCTACTGGAGATCAGTGGAGAAATAACTCCAGAAAGAATGAAGGGATGGAGCCAAAGCAAAAACAATACCCAGCTGTGGATGTGACTGGTGATAGAAGCAAGGTTTGATGCTGTAAAGAGCAATATTGCATAGGAACCTGGAATGTCAGGTCCATGAATCAAGGCAAATTGGAAGGGGTCAAACAAGAGATGGCAAGGGTGAACGTTGACATTCTAGGAATCAGCGAACTAAAATGGACTGGAATGGGTGAATTTAACTCAGAGGACCATTATATCTACTACTGCAGGCAGAAATCCCTCAGAAGACATGGAGTAGCCATCATGGTCAACAAAAGAGTCTGAAATGCAGTACTTGGATGCAATCTTAAAAACGACAGAATGATCTCTGTTCATCTTCAAGGCAAACCATTCAATATCACAGTAATCCAAATCTATGCCCCAACCAGTAACGCTGAAGAAGCTGAAGTTGAACGGGTTCTATGAAGACCTACAAGACCTTTTAGAACTAACACCCCAAAAAAGATGTCCTTTTCATTATAGGGGACTGGAATGCAAAAGTAGGAAGTCAAGAAACATCTGGAGTAACAGGCAAATTTAGCCTTGGAATGCGGAATGAAGCAGGGCAAAGACTATAGAGTTTTGCCAAGAAAATGCACTGGTCATAGCAAACACCCTCTTCCAACAACAAAAGAGAAGACTCTACATGTGGACATCACCAGATGGTCAACACCAAAATCAGGTTGATTATATTTTTTGCAGCCAAAGATGGAGAAGTTCTATACAGTCAACAAAAACAAGACCAGGAGCTGACTGTGGCTCAGATCATGAACTCCTTATTGCCAAATTCAGACTTAAATTGAAGAAAGTAGGGAAAACCGCTAGACCATTCAGGTATGACCTAAATCAAATCCCTTATGATTATACAGTGGGAGTGAGAAATAGATTTAAGGGCCTAGATCTGATAGGTAGAGTGCCTGATGAACTATGGAATAAGTTCGTGACATTGTACAGGAGACAGGGATCAAGACCATCTCCATGGAAAAGAAATGCAAAAAAGCAAAATGGCTGTCTGGGAGGCCTTACTAATAGCTGAGAAAAGAAAAGAAGCAAAGAGCCAGGAGAAAAGGAAAAATATAAGCATCTGAGTGCAGAGTTCCAAAGAAGAGCAAGAAGAGATAAGAAAGCCTTCTTCAGCGACCAGTGCAAAGAAATAGAGGAAAACAGCAGAATGGGAAAGAGGCTGGTCAGGTGGTCTGGTATTCCCCCATCATGAAGTGTTTTCCAGAGTTTATTGTGATCCACACAGTCAAAGGCTTTGGCATAGTCAATAGAGCAGAAATAGATGTTTTTCTGGAACTCTCTTGCTTTTTTGCTGATCCAGCAGATGTTGTCAATTTGATCTCTGGTTCCTCTGCCTTTTCTAAAACCAGCTTGAACATCTGGAAGTTCACGGTTCACGTACTACTGAAGCCTGGCTTGGAAAATTTTGAGCATTACTTTACTAGCATGTGAAATGAGTGCAATTGTGCGGTAGTTTGAACATTCTTTGGCATTGCATTTCTTTGGGATTGGAATGAAAACGGACCTTTTCCAGTCCTGTGGTCACTGATGAGTTTTCTAAATTTGATGGCTTATTGAGTGCAGCACTTTCACAGCATCATCTTTCAGGATTTGAAATAGCTCAACTGGAATGCCATCACCTCCACTAGCTTTGTTTGTAGTGATGCTTTCTAAGGCCCATTTGACTTCACATTCCAGGATGTCTGGCTCTAGGTGAGTGATCATACCATCGTGATTATCTGGGTTGTGAAGATCTTTTTTGTACAGTTCTTCTGTGTATTCTTGCCGCCTCTTCTTAAAATCTTCTGCTTCTGTTAGGTCCATACCATTTCTGTCCTTTATCAATCCCATCTTTGCATGAAATGTTCCCTTGGTATCTCTCATTTTCTTGAAGAGATCTCTAGTCTTTCTCATTCTGTTGTTTTCCTCTATTTCTTTGCACTGATCACTGAGGAAGGCTTAATGACCCAGATAACCACGATGGTGTGGTCACTCACCTAGTGCCAGACATCCTGGAGTGTGACATCAAGTGGGCCTTAGGAAGCATTATTATGAACAAAGCTAGTGCAAGTAATGGAATTCCAATTGAACTATCTCAAATCCTGAAAGATGATGCTGTGAAAGTGCTGTATTCAATTTGCCAGCAAATTTGGAAAACTCAGCAGTGGCCTGGAAAAGGTCAGTTTTTATTCCAATCCCCAAAAAGGCAATGTCAAAGAATGTTCAAATTACCGCACAAGAAGTTGTATAGCATTTTGAAAATGTGGTTATTTTAACACGAATATGAAGAGTGCTATTCTTTAAAAATTTAAGACAATCAGTATAGGCTTAGCTATGCCTGTTAAACACATAGTCTATTAGCTTAATTATCAAATGACATGTTCAAGCAGTCTTTTAGGCAGTGTAGGTATCTTCCCTGCCAGGAATGTGCTAGTAGTTTTGTGTAGTAGTTTAGCAACTTTTTAGAAGTAACTTGCTTTTTGCTAATAAAATCATACATAAATTCCTAGCACATATATAATTAATTGAACTGCCACACTATTAGGATAAATTTATTTCATAAATATAAGGTTAGAAAGTTATTGATGAAATTAATAAGAGTAATGATGCTTTTATTTTTTAAAATTTTGTGTGAGGGTTGCAAGTCCCACTTGGCCTCTACAGCATTTATTTCTGTCATGTATGTGAACTAATATTTTAAAAGCTTATTTGCTCTCTAATTATTCACAAAGATTAGCTGTTATTAAACTACTCATCATGACAATTGAATACATTCTTCATGTATATACAAACAGAAAGAAAGCTCACAAAATGAATTAATCTGGTAGACTTATGCTAAAGATTTTGTGGCATTCAACATTTGATTATATATTTATTATAATTTTTAAACTATTTAATTGGAAATTATTTTAGACTGATATAAAAGTTTCAAAAATAGTAAGAAAGTTCCTCTGTATCTTTTACCCACCTTAGGCTAAAGTTACCATATTTTACAACTACACAGCAATTATTGAAAATAGGAAATTAACATACCATTATAGTACTATTAATATATCATTATAATGCTATTAATTAAACTAAAAATCTTTTCACAATTTCAAGTCGTTTTCATAAATGTCTTTTTCCCATTCTCAGAACCAGTCTAGGATTCCAAATTGCATTTGTTACTCATAATCCAAGACGGTCACTTCCTCAGTGTTTCTCTTGTCTTCTATAATCTCAGCACTTTCTTAAAATGCTGACAATTGTTTTGTAGACTATTCATCATTTTCTTTGATAATGTCTCATTATTACAATGAAGTTATAGAAACAGATTTGCCTTTTGTCAACTCTCATCATTTACAGTTTTATCTATATCTTGATTATTTCATCAATTTGGGGGAATTCTTGTCATATTTTCCCTTCAGTTCTGCTTCTGTCCTTTAGTCTCTCTATATAAATCCTTTTATTCATACATTAGACTTTTGTAAGCTTCCCTGGTGGTTCAGATGGTAAAGAATCTACCTGCAATACAGGAGACCAGGGTTCGACCCAGGGTTGTGTAGTTCCCCGGGGAAGGGAATAACCCCGCCCCCCACTACAGTATCCTTAGGGCTTCCCTGAGGGCTCAGAAGGTAAAGAATCTGCCTGCAATGCAGGATACTTGGGTCAGTCCCTAGGTTGGGAAGATCTCTTGTGAAGGGAATGACCACCCCATGTTCCTCATGGCTTTTGTGCTCTTTTCTATATTTTCAATCATTTTTCCTTCTCATGCTCTAATTTATTTTCTACAGACCAAGATTTACAAGTTTTTTGACTCTTTTTAGCTTTAATTTTTTTTTTACAGATTCTAGTTCAGTTTTTCCATATGTCTATCTATAGCTAATAAATTAATCAGTTATTTTGAAACCCATACTCTCATGGTATCAATACCTGGATTAGCTGTTGGTCTATTTCTCGGCTTTTGGTTATTTGACCGTTAATCTTGAAATCCCTGGTAGTTTACTGAATGTTGGCTGTTTATTGCAAAAATGTTTTAAAACTCTAGGTGTTGTTACAAATCTCTAGAGAAAGCATGCTACTGCTGCAGACAGAGAGAATAATAGGCAGATCTAGTTGAGGACACATTTGGACATTATGAAGGTTAATCTATCTAAGATTTGCCCTTAAATCAATTGTAATAAATCACTAGAGATTTCAACTGAAAGCCTTAGGCATTTACCCTGACCCTTCTTACTAAATGAAGCCTAAAAATGCTTAAAGTTAACATTTTTGTTTGTTTGTTTCTACAGCACTGTGAGACTTCATAAATCTCTGGTTATCATACTAGTTTTAACTGACTATTTTTTAGTTCCTTGTGTCTCATCCCATGCATTTACATATCTTCTCTCCAGAATCTTGTCCCATTAACTGCTGCTTTCATAGACAACTTGAAAAACATTTTGTTTGAATATTTCTTTTTCTCTTTAGCCCAGTGATATTGCATATGCGCTGAGCTACTGCTTTTCCCTCAGCATTTCTTCCTAACACTAGTAACTGGAAACGCCTTAAGCTGAAAAACAGGGATAAGGGTAAACCTCTATGCATCTCCTTTCTCTCCAGGATCTTGGCCTTTGTGATATATTCAAATTTGCTTTACATTCAGTTATTTCTTGTAAAGTGTTAACTACTGCGTCATGCTGCTGCTGCTAACTACTGTGTCATAGTTAGAAGATAAAGTCTTGCTATAGTCACTTTACTCAAGTGCATGTCTAATGCAAGTACAACGTTCCTGCTCCCTGAAGAGAGCACTGTGGTCTCTTTGCAGTGGTCTGCACTACTGTCTTGAAGGAGAGGGCCAGATCCCATCCCCCACTCAAAGTTTCCTACCTACACACCCACCAGCTATCTCCACAAGTCTTCCTCATAGAAGTCTCCACCTCTTCTGACTCTTAAGACATTTGTATCTTTGATATTGGTATTAGACTCTACTTACTCTCAATCAATGCAGTTTAATCTCCAATTAACTGGGGTTTCCCTTATGGCTCAGTAATAAAGAATCTGCCTGCAATGCAAGAGACGTGGGTTTGATCCCTGGGTCAGGAAGGTCCTTTGGAAAAGGAAATAGCATCCCACTCCAGTAATCTTTGCCTGGGAAATCCCATGGGCAGAGAAGCCTGGTGGGCTACAGTCCATGATTTTGCAAAAGAGTCAGACACAACTGAGCAACTGAACCACAAGAGCCATCATCCAGCTAATGTGGAATGTTGCACCTCGAACCAAAATCAAGTACAACTGAGTCCTTGAAAATATCACATTCATCTAAAATACATATTAAGGATGTATTGACTCAATGGGCCAATCTGATCATACAGACCATAGCCTTGTCTAACTCAGTGAAACTAAGCCATGCCATGTGGTTTAGTTTGGCCACCCAAGACAGGCGGGTCATGGTGGAGAGGTCTGACAGAATGTGATCCACTGGAGAAAGAAATGGCAAAACACTTCAGTATTCTTGCCTTGAGAACCCCATGAACAGTATGAAAAGGCAAAATGATAGGATACTGAAAGAGGAACTCCCCAGGTCAGTAGGCACCCAATATGCTACTGGAGATCAGTGGAAAAATAACTCCAGAAAGAATGAAGGGATGGAGCCAAAGCAAAAACAATACTCAGTTGTGGATGTGACTGGTGACAGAAGCAAGGTCCGATGCTGTAAAGAGCAATATTGCATAGGAACCTGGAATGTCAGGTCCATGAATCAAGGCAAATTGGAAGTGGTCAAACAGGAGATGGCAAGAGTGAACGTTGACATTCTAGGAATCAGAGAACTAAAATGGACTGGAATGGGTGAATTTAACTCAGATGACCATTATATCTACTACTGTGGGCAGGAATCCCTTAGAAGAAATGGAGTAGCCATCATAGTCAACAAAGAGTCCAAAATGCAGTACCTGGATGCAATGTCAAAAATGATAGAATGATCTCTGTTCGTTTCCAAGGCAAAACCATCCAATATCATGGTAATCCAAGTCTATGTCCCAACCAGTAACACTGAAGTAGCTGAAGTTGAATAGCTCTACAAAGACCTACAAGAACTTTTAGAACTAACACCCCAAAAAGATGTCCTTTTCATTATAGGGGACTGCAATGGAAAATGGAAAAGGTGATGGCACCCCACTCCAGTATTCTTGCCTGGAAAATCCCACGGGTGGAGGAGCTTGGTAGGCTGCAATCCATGGTGTTGCAAAGAGTCGGATATGACTGAGCGACTTCACTTTCACACTTTGGAGAAGGAAATGGCAACTGCTCCAGTGTTCATGCCTGGAGAATCCCAGGGAAGGAGGAGCCTGGTGGGCTGCCATCTATGGGGTCGCACAGAGTCAGACACAACTGAAGCGGCTTAGCAGCAGCAGCAGCAGCAGCAGCAATGCAAAAGCAGGAAGTCAAGAAACACCAGGCAAGTTTGGCCTTGGAGTACAGAATGAAGCAGGGCAAAGGCTAAAAAAGGTTTGCCAAGAAAACACACTGGTCATAGCAAACACCCTCTTCTAATGACACAAGAGAAGACTCTACATATGGACATCACTAGATGGTCAACACTGAAATCAGATTGATTATATTCTTTGCCACCAAAGAAGAAGAAGCTATATACAATCAGCAAAAACAAGACCAGGAGCTGACTGTGGCTCAGATCATGAACTCCTTATTGCCAAAATCAGACTTAAATTGAACAAAGCAGGGAAAACCACTAGACCATTCAGGTATGACCTAAATCAAATCCCTTATGATTATACAGTGGAAAATAGAAATAGATTTAAGGGACTAGATCTGATAGAGTGCCTGATGAACTATGAATGGAGGTTCTTGACATTGTACAACAGACTGGGATCAAGATCATCCCCATGGAAAAGAAATGCAAGAAAACAAAATGGCTGTCTGAGAAGGCCTTATGAATAGCTATGATATGAAGAGAAGTAAAAAGCAAAGGAGGAAAGGAAAGATATAAGCAGAGTTCTGAATGCAGAGTTCCAAAGAATAGCAAGGAGAGATAAGAGAGCCTTCCTCAGTGATCAATGCAAAGAAATAGAGGAAAACAATAGAATGGGAAAGACTAGAGATACCTTCAAGAAAATGAGAGATACCAAGGGAACATTTCATGCAAAGATGTGCTCGATAAAGGACAGAAATGGTATGGACCTAACAGAAGCAGAAGATATTAAGAAGAGGTGGCAAGAATACACAGAAGAATTGTACAAAAAAAGATCTTCACAACCCAGATAATCATGATGGTGTGATCACTCACCTAGAGCCAGACATCCTGGAATGTGAAGTCAAGTGGGCCTTAGGAAGCATCACTATGAACAAAGCTAGTGGAGGTGATGGAATTCCAGATGAGCTATTTCAAATCCTGAAAGATGATGCTGTGAAAGTGCTGCACTCAATAAGCCAGCAAATTTGGAAAACTCAGCAGTGGCCACAGGACTGGAAAAGGTCAGTTTTCATTCCAATCCCAAAGAAATTCAATGCGAAAAATTCTCAAACTACCGCACAATTGCACTGTCTCACATGCTACTAAATGGATGCTTAAAATTCTCCAAACCAGGCTTCAGCAATAAGTGAACTGTGAACTTCCAGATGTACAAGCTGGTTTTAGAAAAGGCAGAGGAACCAGAGATCAAATTGCCAACATCCGCTGGATCAACAAAAAAACAAGAGAGTTCCAGAAAAACATCTATTTCTGCTTTATTGACTATGCCAAAGCCTTTGACTATGTGGATCACAAAAAACTGTCAAATTTTTCAAGAGAGGGGAATACCAGACCCTGACCTGCCTCTTGAGAAACCTGTATGCAGGTCAGGAAGCAACAGGTAGAACTGGACATGGAACAATAGACTGGTTCCAAATGGGAAAAGGAGTACGTCAAGGCTGTATATTGTCACCCTGCTTATTTAACTTATATGCAGAGTACATCATGAGAAACTCTGGGCTGGATGAAGCACAAGCTGGAATCAAGATTGCTGGGAGAAATATCAATAACCTCAGATATGCAGATGACACCACCCTTATGGCAGAAAGTGAAGAGGAACTAAAAAGCCTCTTGATGAAAATGAAAGAGGAGAGTGAAAAAATTGGCTTAAATCTCAACACTCAGAAAACGAAGATCATGGCATCTGGTCTCATCACTTCATGGGAAATAGACGGGGAAACAGTGGAAACAGTGTCAGACTTTATTTTGGGGGGCTCCAAAATCACTGCAGATGGTGATTGCAGCCATGAAATTAAAAGACGCTTACTCCTTGGAAGGAAAGTTATGACCAACCTAGATAGCATATTTAAAAGCAGAGACATTACTTTGCCAACAAAGGTCTGTCTAGTCAAGGCTATGGTTTTTCCAGTGGTTATGTATGGATGTGAGAGTTGGACTGTGAAGAAGGCTGAGTGCCATAGAATTGCTGCTTTTGAACTGTGGTGTTGGAGAAGACTCTTGAGAGTCCCTTGGACTGCAAGGAGATCCAACTAGTCCATTCTAAAGGAGATCAGCCCTGGGGGTTCTTTGGAAGGAATGATGGTAAAGCTGAAACTCCAGTACTTTGGCCACCTCATGCAAAGAGTTGACTCACTGGAAAAGACTCTGATTCTGGGAGGGATTGGGGGCACAAGGAGAAGGGGAAGACAGAGAATGAAATGCTGGATGGCATCTCTGACGTGATGGACATGAGTTTGGGTAAACGGGAGTTGGTGATGGACAGGGAGGGCTGGCGTGCTGTGATTCATGGGGTTGCAAAAAGTCATACACAACTGAGCAACTGAACTGAATTGAACTGAATGGGAGGAACTCTTTCACAAAGTATATGTACATCAAGTCATCACATTGTATATGTTAAATATTCTACAGTTTTGAACTGGACCCCAATAAAACTTGATAAATATCCATCAAATATTTTATTTCATTTTATTCAGAAAGGTATAGAATATGTCTTTATCTTAAAATCTAAACCAGCATGTAGTTTCACTTTAATATCTCTCTTCCTCAAGCAAATATCAAATGGAAATTTTCTCTTTTCATGGAGTTATCATTAATTTGCATATTGGTCATAGGTTATATATTCACAACAATTAATGGAGTATTTCCTGTGGTATCAGTAAACAAAGAATGTCACAGTCATCAGCCACTGCAATCACCACTGAGGTGCATATCAAAAGAATAATTTCAGTGAGCCAAGACTCTGGCATCTTCCCCTACATATAAAAACCCTAAATTCCTTAACTTGTGAAATCTGTTTTTCTTTAAGAATAATCTTTCGATATCCCTACTACTTGTCCTTTGTTTCAAAATTCCTACATATTCTGGCTACTCCTCCACCACCTCCTTGGAACAGTTCTATCAGAGTTTCTTGACATGTTGCCTCCCAGATTTGAAGTCCTGAAACATCCCACCAAATAAAATGTAACTCTCTCCTTTTAAGTTGGAATATTTTTTAAGTCAGCAACATCAAATCAAACATTAAAATTCTTTTTCATTGCCCTTGGCTTTTAGGGCAATGAAAAAGCTTTAAACCTTCTTTAACTTTATACTTCGGTTTTAGTTTTCCACCAAGTTAAATCATTCTCATAGTCTCATATGTTTATCTTTCTTTCCCATCATTTTTATCTGACTGCCTAAAGCTCAAATTCAAATGTTCATGGATCCACAGTGAATTCTTACATTACATTCGTATTTTCTTATTCACTGCAATAGTTTTCATAATCAATACCAAAGTTATACAAGCCTTCTAAGATTAAATAAATTTTTCCCATAATCTGATTGTGTGGAGAAATATCCTATTTTCTGAAATGTTTGAACTCTAACTTCTTTCTTATCATCCACTACCCAAAGATACAAAACAAGACACTAAAAATAATCTATTATGTTACGTTCTTTTACAAGATTTTCTGAATTAACAAATTATATTTTATTCAACAGATATTTACTTTTGCCCACTTCAGTTTTGTAATATACTGAATTTATATTATTTGACATATTACAAAATATTTTGAAAAATATTTAATATTTTGTATAAGACTCAATTGAAATTCATACTAATTTCAATATTCTCAGAATAAGAAAATATTTGTTGATATGTATAAGGGACCAAGCACAAATTAGGTATTTTAACAACTTTCCAATATAATGACCTATATTGGGGCATGGTCTTTGCCAGCATATTCATTATTATAATTTAACTTATTATGTTTATATCTATTTTTGGCTGTACCACATGCCTTATAGGATCTTATTTCCCCAAGCAGTGAGTGCTCAAAACCAGGTCCCCTTCACGGGAAGTACAGGGCCTTAACCATTGGAACACCATAGCATTCCCATAATTTAACTTTAAATTGTGCAGAAAATTAAAGGAGAATCTTTCCCAAATTTAATTTATCCTTGAGTAACTTTATTTGTAAGCCTTAGAAAAGAGGTATTGATAAAGACTCTTTGAAATGAATCTTTTATCCTTACGTGTAAATATCACTGCTTGGTTTAGTCAGTTCACTTAATAGATTAATGATAATAAATAATCTTGATATCTCATGTATAACTAATTGATTTATTTCCAGATCCTTATGTGGATATGGCCATATGTCATGTCCTTACAAACTATTTGTCACAACTATCATCACTGTAAGTATAATGGTCTTATCATGCACCTCACAAATCAGAGAAGCTACTTGTAAAGAAGTTACTTATAACCATTAGACATATTTTAGCTGTGATGGACTATTTATTTTTGGCATATATAGGAAGTCACTGTAGCTTTTCAAACAAGAAACTGGAACTATTCGAGAACTATAAGCCTATTTGCTCTGTGTGGTTAATGACACTAGGTCCAAAGGGGGGAATGAAACATAAGGCTTCAGAACTGAGGAGGAACATTTAAAGGTCTCATCTAATGGGAGATCCCAGTGGGATTTCAAGTAGTATGTAATGTGGAAGGTCATAGACAGAAACATCATAATAACTCTTTCTGTCTAGAAAAGAGTCTTCTGTATAATAACTCACCAAACCAGCACATTAAACAACAATAACAAAAATTCTTGTTAATTTCACAAGTTCAACATACTACTTCTGTCTAATTGGATATCCAAATATTTGGTCATGGAAAACAAATATGATATAGGCTGATATCCAGAGAAATCTCATGACCTTTATTTAGTGAATTCTTCCAGTTGTTTGTTTTAAAATTTGAATGATCCCTAAGGAAGCCAAATTGACAGCTTAAAATGGCATTATTTTTCTTTCCTGAGTTTAATTTCTACTTAAGTGCTATGAATCACTTAAAAAAAAATGAAAAGGAACAGAAAAACGCACAGACTTGGGGAGATTAAGTAACCATCATCTGAAGACAATGAATACATACACACAAACACACACATATACATGTAGAGCCATACAACAACTCTTTAACACTATTAAATCATAGAGCTCTCCCTAGAGAAAAATAGTGTTTAATTAACCAAAACCACAATAATTCAAAATTCCATTTACATTATTGATCCTAGCACATCTTTGCTACCTTGAAATAGTAAAGCACTAAAGATGAGGTATATAAAAATATAATAATGAGCAAAGATTGAATATAATAACAAAATGGATTCTCCATAAAGTAATTTACTATGTTTAGTTCAATGAAGAAATAGTGGTTTCTTGTGTGTGGTCAATGCTATCTACCGATTTATTCACTAATGTCTTTAAAAATGCTTAGTGACAGTATGGTACTGACACAAAGACAGAAATATAGATCAATGGAACAAAATAGAAAGCCCAGAGATAAATCCACGTACCTACGGACTCCTTATCTTTGACAAAGGAGGCAAGAATATACAATGGAGAAAAGACAATGTCTTTAACAAGTGGTGCTGGGAAAACTGGTCAACCACTTGTAAAAGAATGAAACTAGAACACTTTCTAACACCATACACAAAAATAAACTCAAAATGAATTAAAGATCTAAATGTAAGACCAGAAAATATAAAACCCTTAGACGAAAACATAGGCAAAACACTCTGACATAAATCACAGCAGGATTCTCTATGACCCTACTCCCACAGTAATGGAAATAAAAGCAAAAATAAACAAATGGGACCCAATTAAACTTAAAAGCCTTTGCACAACAAAGGAAACTATAAGCAAAGTGAAAAGACAGCCTTCAGAGTGGGAGAAAATAATACCAAATGAAGCAACTGACAAAGAATTAATCTCAAAAGTATACAAGCAGCTCATGAAGCTCAATACCAGAAAAATATATGACCCAATCAAAAAATGAGCCAAAGAACTAAACAGACATTTCTCCAAAGAAAACATACAGATGGTTAAAAACACATGAAAAGACGCTCAACATCACTCATTATCAGAGAAATGCAGATCAAAACCACAGTGAGGTACCATCTCACATCAGTCAGAATGGTTGTTATCAAAAAGTCTACAAACACCAATGTTGCAGAGGGTGTGGAGAAAAGGGAACCCTCTTATACCATTGGTGGGAATGCAAACTAGTACAGCCACTATAGAGAACAGTGTGGAGATTCCTTAAAAAACTGGAAATAGAACTGCCATACGACCCAGCAATCCCACTGCTGGGCATTCACACCAAGGAAACCAGAATTGAAAGAGACACATGTACCCCAATATTTATCGCAGCACTGTTTACAATAGCGAGGACTGGAAGCAAACTAGATGTCCATCAGTAGATGAATGGATAAGAAAGCTGTGGTACATATACACAATGGAATATTACTCAGCTATTAAAAAGAATGCATTAGAATCAGTTCTAATGAGGTGGATGAAACTGGAGCCTATTTTACAGAGTGAAGTAAGTCAGAAAGAAAAACACCAATGTATATTAATGCATATGTATGGAATTTCTAAAGATGGTAACAATGACCCTATATGCGAGACAGCAAAAGAGACATAAAGAACAGACTTTTTGGACTCTGTGGGAGAAGGCGGGGGTGGGATGACTTGAAAGAATGGCACTGCAACATGTATATTACCACATGTTAAATAAATCACCAGTCCAGGTTTGATCCATGAGACAGGGCACTCAGGGCCGGTGCACTGGGATGATCCTGAGGGATGGGATGGCGGGTGGGGGAGGGGTGTTCAGGATGGGGGACATGTGTACATGCGTGGCTGATTCATGTCGATATATGGCAAAAGCCACTACAATATTGCAAAGTAATTAGCCTCAAATTAAAATAAATAAATAAAATTTTTTAGAAACCTAAGAAAAATGTTTAGTGAGCTTACATTATGTGACTTGCAATTATGTCACTGGAATTTAGCAGCTAAACCAAGCTAAAATGATCTTCAGTGATTAGAGGCAGTCACTCCATGTTTATGCCAAAGAATGCTCAAACTACCATATAATTGCATTCATCTCACATGCTAGTAAAGTAATGCTCAAAATTCTCCAAGCCAGGCTTCAGCAATATGTGAACTGTGAACTTCCAGATCTTCAAGTTGGTTTTAGAATAGACAGAGGAAACAGAGATCAAATTGCCAACATCTGCTGGATCATCAAAAAAACAAGAGAGTTCCAGAAAACATCATTTTCTGCTTTATTGACTATGCCAAAGCCTTTGACTGTGTGGATCACAATAAACTGTGGAAAATTCTGAAAGAGATGGAAATACCAGACCACCTGACTTGTCTCTTGAGAAACCTGTATGCAGGTCAGGAAGCAACAGTTAGAACTGAACATGGAACAACAGACTGGTTCCAAATAAGAAAAGGAGTACGTCAAGGCTGTATATTGTCACCCTGCTTATTTAACTTATATGCAGAATACATTATGAGAAATGCTGGGCTGGAGGAAGCACAAGCTGGAATCAAGATTGCCAGGAGAAATATCAATAACCCCAGATATGCAGATGATACCACCCTATGGCAGAAAGTGAAGAAGAACTAAAGAGCCTCTTGATGAAAGTGAAAGAGGAGAGTGAAACACTTGACTTAAAGCCCAACATTCAGAAAACTAAGACCATGGCATCTGGTCCCATCACTTCATGGCAGATACATGGGGAATCAGTGGAAACGGTGTCAGACTTTATTCTTCTGGGCTGCAAAATCACTTCAGATGGTGATTGCAACCATGAAATTAAAAGATGCTTACTCCTTGGAAGGAAAGTTATGACCAACCTAGACAGCATATTAAAAAGCAGAGACATTACTTTGTCAACAAAGGTCCATCTAGTCAAGGCTATGGTTTTTCCAGTGGTCATGTATGGATGTGAGAGTTGCGCTATAAAGAAAGCTGAGCACAGAAGAATTGATGCTTTTGAACTGTGGTGTTGAAGAAGACTCTTGAGAGTCCCTTGAACTGCAAGGAGATCTCACCAGTCCATCCTAAAGGAGATCAGTCCTGAATATTCACTGGAAGGACTGATGTTGAAGCTGAAACTCCATTACTTTGGCCACCTGATGCGAAGAGCTGACTCATTTGAAAAGCCCCCAATGCTGGGAAAGATTGCAGGCAGGAGAAGGGGACGACAGAAGATGGGATAGTTTAATGGCATCACTGACTCAATGGATGTGGGTTTGGGTAGACTCCAGCAGTTGGTGACGGTTAGGGAGGCCTGGTGTGTTGTGGTTAATGAGGTCTCAAAGAGTCGGACACGACTGAGTGACTGAACTGAACTGAACTCCATGTTTATCAGAGGATATACATTTTCACTAGTCATCTCGTCTCTCCCCAGCTCTTCCTTGTAGCTGAGAAGTCATAATTTGGTATAGAAAGAGTAGATATTTTACAAGAAGGGAAAATAATTTAAAATGTGGAAAGCTATCAGAATCCTTATTTTAAAAGTTGCATCTACTAAAATGCGTTGTACTTCATCATATTTATGTTTGTTCTCTTCTAACTATGGCTTTGTTAATTGCTTCCTTTCAGTATGTCAGCTGCCATGAACAGTGCTTTATGTATTAAATCAGGTAAGTTTGGTTCACCTCCCTGTATAACTCTCCTCACTCTATGTTCATAAAAACAACACCTCTAATACGTACACTTCCCTTAATATCTGACCTTTACATAAAAATGAGAGTTAAGAAGGTAAACTTACTCTGTGGCAACACTGATAGAATTCTTGAAAGTGGAAATGTTAGTTGCTCAGTTATGTCTGAGTCTTTGCGGCCCCACAGACTATTGTCTATCAGGCTCCTCTGTTCATGAAATTCTCAGGCAAGAATACTAGAATGAGTTGCCGTTCCCTTCCCCAGAGGACCTTTCTAACCCAGGGACTGAACCCAGTGCTCCTGTGTCATATAATTCTTAGACTGAGTTTTGTCTTGATTAACAGTGAGTACCATAGAATTGATTAGCTTTCTCTGGTTAAAAATGTAAAGCTGACCTAAAAGACTCTAAATAAAGGACTCTTTCAGGAGTCCTGATGTCAACATCAAAGTTCTGAAAGACTTCTAAGATTAAGTAATTTTTTCCCAGAATCTCATGGTGAGGAGAAGTAGCTTCATCTTTTCTTAAATGTTTGAAGTCTTACTTCTTTTATATCATCTCCTACTGAAAGATGCAAAACAAGATACAAAAACTTATCTGTTATGTTACATTCATTTACACTACTTTCTGAATTGACAAATTATAGTTAACTCAAAAAATATTCACTTTTGCTCATTTCAGTTTCAAACTATATTAAACTTACATTTGATACATTACAAAAATATACCTGCAGTTAAATGGAATCCTTCATGCTCATCTTAACAACATTTTAGCTGCCTCTGTGTTTCTACCCAGACAACCTCCTCCGTTTCCCCATAAGATATAGAAAACGTACGACAATAAAGATAACATTTATGTCATATATGTGGGACCAAGAATTGTTGCTCAACACTGCACCATGTTGTACTCCAACTTACAACTGTGAAGTATTTCTAAAGTAAAGCCACACAACAGTTAAAATCTAAGACATTCTTTACCTAGTTGCTGTTTAAGAGTTCAAAGCAAAAGAGATAGGCGTTACTGTTCCTGTTATACCTGGTAAGTCTTTCTGACATTTTAATTACCTGAGTACTGGTTCATGCAGAAAGAGGTACCAGAGAGAGTTTCATGTAATCGTGTTCTTATGCTGGCAGCAATGAAACAAACCCAGGCTCTCTCCTGGGAGAACCAGACACAGTGTTTTGAAAATAGTCCTAACAGGGTGACCGTGAATCTCCAACTTCCTGTCTAACCACGTCTTTTCCTTTACTTGCTCCCAGTTCTCCACTCCCAGTTCCCCTTATTTCATTCCAGTATTTGAGCACCAATCTTTCTTGGTGCTCAGCAGTATATCAACGAATCCCTAATAACCAAGATGTTAGCCAATAATCACTTCTATTTAACCCTCCTGTGGTTATGCACATACCAAAAGGGGGGAGATAGTGCTGACAGTCTAAAAAGGAGTAAAGCATAGGATGGACATTTTGAAAACGTCATGCCTTTCTCTCCTCAATGGCTTCTCATATGTGACTTCCAGTTGCTCTTATCAAGTAGCAGGCAGTAAAAACACAAACTAGAGTATCTTTCTGTGCTAGGAAAACAGCTGTCTGTTGATGCCTGATAGACAGGGCAGGTGATCCAAACATATGACCAAGCAATGCTACAGGGGAGCTAGAAGAATGTAGCAAGACTCCTTTCACCAGAGCCGCATGCTGTATTGTTCCAGTTATTCAGTGGCAGCTTATACAAAAGTCTAGAATTTGAGTAGGGATTTTCATAATTTTCTATTTTTACATCATATAGTTAGATATACCTCATTTTATTTCTCATTAAGGAACATCATTATCATGCAGATAATGAATATAATTAAATATTTTAATTAGTATTTTTAAAACATACCTCAATGCCGCATAGCAACTTAACAATTACAACAAAATAGTTAAACAATAGTTAAACAAGAATAATAAAAACAACAAGAAAAAAATCTCCAATGGGATATTTGGGATCAGAAATTCTACCCAATGTCCCAAGACCCAGTGCTTTTAAAAATTGAAAAATGATAAAAAAAAATAGGAATAGGCAACTTTACAATTCCAAATAGAACTAGAACATAAGTTGAGGTGAATACTCAAACAATGGGTAGGTCAGAGTTTATTGCCTTAAGCATCAGATCTTTATAACAAAGTGAGGCCTGTGAGACATGCTCTCAAGGGGTTAATGGAGCATGATAAGGACTCTTTTCCCATAGAATTTTCCTAGCGCATTATCTGTAAGTTCTATGACATTAGACAAACCAAATGCCCTTTCTAAGCCTCAGCTTCCTTGGTAAAAAAGAGATGAGAAAATCTACCTAATAAATTTACCAGGTAAATTTTTGGCTTATTCAATGTAAACATAGTTGAGTGCCTTAAATGTCTTTTCTGTAGATAAAATATATAGGCTCATTTCAGTAAATATAATAAAGTATAAAAAAGGAAATTCTACCAGTTCTTAAAAAAACTTAGTCTTTTTCTTCCATAGTATTTTAAAAATATTTTTTGGCATCATAATCCCAATCCTGGTTTATTTATGAGGTTTCATGCCATGAGAGGTACATGAATTTTAGAGCTAGGAACCCCAGAAGTCTGAATGCCAGCTCTTCCATGAAATTGAAAAAACTTGCTTAAACTCTGTGAACCTCAATTTCTTTTCTTAGAGAATGGGGATATTAGCTACCTCATCTTCTTCATAGGTTCATTTAATGAGATAAGGATCGTAAAATGCCTAACACAGAGCTTAGTGTATAATTCATCAATAAATGTCAATTCATTCCCATTCTAGACCAAAATCTAGTGAAGTCAAGACAAAGGAATCATTAGGCAAATCCATCCGTCACCTAAGAATCATACTCAGCACTTCAGCGCTTTGAAAGGTGCCAGCAAGGCGTGCGTGTGTGTATGTGTGTGTCAGCACAGGTGTGTTTGCATACACATATGTGCATGCTTCCATGTGCATTTCTTTAAGACCCAGTAAGTGGAAGCCGCTTCAGAGGCAATGACAAGGAACATGTCCTGGGAGGTGGATGGCTTCTGAAGGACTCCAGAGAAAAACTGAGGCAGACCGCCAATCACTCTGCAGTCCTACTTGATATCTCTGTCACCAACTGAAAGGGGCCACCATTCATGTTAGAATCTGCCAGCCTTTAAACCTGTGTAGTCTCCAAACAGCAGGCATCTCCATCCCTCACCTTAGAGCATCTGTGCTAAGATGGCATGCTGAGATTTTGCAAGCTCTGAACCAAAAGGATTATTTTTCAGCCTGATATGGCTCAGAGAATCTAAGGAGAGTGCAAGATAATAAAATCAAGACTCTGCCAACAAAATTACCCCCTTATTCCCTGCATTAAGATAGTTCTGCTTTACTCTGCAGGATATAAAAAGGATTTGTTGAATAAATCCTATTATTTATTACAGGCGCCATTTACAACAGACATAGTTTCTACCTGCCTGCTTGGCAAAATGGGCAAATTACTAGATCATTGCTTATGGTCACAGAAACATAAGTCTTCTAGCTCGCAGTGAACTCCATGCTGCAGATTAAAAGATTCAAGATGATGGAGACTTAGAAGGTGATAGAGCAAGGAACAGTGACTTCATCCTTTCTAGCATTTATTCTAGAAGTCACAGGAATATGATGGACTTCTAGAGACAGCAGTAAGAGCTATGAATATAGAAATACAGGTTTTCAGGTATATCCACAGAAATTTAACCCTGAGAGGAGGGCAAAGATTTGACCACAATCCACAGACAGGTTAAATTTCCTGCTTTCATAAAAACATTGTTGAAAATAAGAGTAAATAAATATAGTCCTTTCAAATAAACACATTCTATCTTTCGTCCTCATCCATCCAAGCTCCAAGTGAAACATAATGCTTGGATACATTTAAGTTCCTTGACAGTTAAATGCATTTGTAACGTTGGTAAAGGAAAAATTATATACTGTAATGCATTAAAGCAAGAAAGACCTCTATCCATTACCATCTTTGAAAGTTTATATCTATAATTTTCCCTTTCTAAAACTGTGATTGTTCCAACCCATCATGTTAGGTTAAAAGTAAAATAATTACTTTTTAAAAAATTACACAAACATTTTAAATATTTTTTTGAAGAATAACAGCCTTTAGTTGGTTACTAATTTGATAATTATTCTGCCAACCTTGTCTTCTAGTGTAGCTTCTCTTTAATTAGAGGCTGTAAAATCTACAGATATCAATATTTTTGAATGGCTATTGATTCTACAAAGTCAACCATATATTTAAGCATTCCTGCTGCTGCTGCTGCTGCTGCTGCTGCTGCTGCTGCTGCTGCTGCTGCTGCTAAGTCGCTTCAGTCGTGTCCGATTCTGTGCGACCCCATAAACGGCAGCCCACCAGGCTCCCCCGTCCCTGGGATTCTTGAGGCAAGAACACTGGAGTGGGTTGCCGTTTCTTTCTCCAGTGCATGAAAGTGAAAAGTGAAACTGAAGTTGCTCAGTCGTGCCTGACTCCCAGCGACCCCATGGACTGCAGCATACCAGGCTCCTCTGTCCATGGGATTTTCCAGGCAAGAGTATTTGAGTGCCATTGCCTTCTCCTAAGCATTCCTAGTCTCCTGCATAGCTGGGAAAGACACACACTTGGACAAGATACTAGGCTCTTGCCTAAGGAGTTGGAAACTGGCTTCTGGTCCCTCCATCTCTGATGAGCATTTGACTTCAAAACAAGTGACTTAACTCCATAAAGTCTAGTACACATGTCTGCTTCCCATATCATTTGTAGGCCTTTAAGGGGATATTTTTTAAACAAGAAAAAAAAAAATTATCTTTCTGGATAAAAAATTTTACAAGTTTTACAATTAAATATTATAGAAATACATTTAGAGACAGTTAAATTTTCATTATCCTATCTTATAGAGATAATTCCCTTCAATAGTTTTAATATTTCTCTTAGTGTGTTTATATTACTATTATTTTTATTCTGATAGTATGACTGTTTAAACAAAAATGTAACCATGATATACATATTGCCCAACAACTCTTATTTTACTTTGTAAGCCTACCTTCATAGTATGGAATTATTTCATTATGAATAAAAAACTACAAGTTTCTTACATCATGTGTATTTAATAACTCCTCAACTGAGAGGCATTTGGGTTAATTCTCGTTTACTATTAAACATGATATAATTAAAATTCAGTTCTCTCTTTACACATGCACACACACAAACCTACACACACAGTTCACCATCAAAGAAACATCCCGAAATGGCAGTGGCAATGTAGAATAAAAGAAATATACATTTCAAATAATTCTGCCCAATCATCCTGGGAAAATGTACCAAGTTTCAGCCTCATCAACAGAGTTGGAGAATGTGTATGTCTTGAACGTCTTTACTTTCTCCTTGTATTTCCTGAAAAACGTGTTATACTTCTTGGCATGTAACCAGCATTGATACTTGCCTGAAGGGGTGAATAAAAGCATTGATGTTGAATAATCAAATCATTCATCCACACAGTTATCAACATACATAGGTATATAGGTAGGTGCATGTATCTTTATAAATGTCATATTATATACCTCAGATTCAACAAGCATCCCAAATAGATCTATTTAGAAGACTTGAGATATGAAAATGCCCATGCTTCAATACAGTGTGATTGTTTAGTTTAATGTAATTTGTAGCTTCTGAGCAGAGGGGACTTAGTCATGCAATGCTTTTTGGCATTTTCCATGATATACACTTGCATTTTAAAGCCTTGAAATCAATGTAGCATCTCTATAATAACTTTCTTTAGGAGCACTCAACTACACTGAAAATAGATTTATTATGTCTCTATACTTTGAAATGTAAGCTTTCACTTCAAACTAATGAACTAGTTTCTCTGATCACAAAGTACTCCCTGAAAGCAAGTTCTGTTTGGAAGCTGCTTAACTCTTAGGAGGCAAGAGGTTATAAATGTTTACATTATTATTTGGGGGAAGCAGTAACCTGGGCTTTGAGAGAACTGAACCAAGTTGATATTGTGACCAATACTAAGGCCCCTTCTCTTATGCAAGAGATACTTTTCGTTAAGCAGTCATTAAGAAGGAGAGAAAAAAAAAAGGTGTTAAATTATATTTTAATTTCCCAGAAAAAAAAAATAGACCACTAGACAGGAGACCTACTTAAGACAATGTAAAATAGAGTTTACAGAACAATAGAGATTTTTAGTAAATAACCTTTTTATTACTCTGGTTTTTGGATCTGTAATTCCACCTAAAGAGTTCTTAATTGGCATGTATGAATAGTGTCAAATTCAGAACTTAAGTTTAGTACTCAATGGGAGTAGCATAGTGGTGTCAAAGTTGTGAGTTCATTTGAACTAATGGGGCAAGAAGAGGAAAGATTCAGAAACCAACAGCCAAAATCACACTGAAACAAGAGATAAGGCAAAGAAGTGGCTTAAATGCTAGTAAATATTCCAGAGGCGGAGGTCATGAAGACTCAGAGTCAAGAAAGCTAAGTGGCAGAAATGAGGCAGATAGATGGGAAAAGAACTAACATGTATTGATTTCTCAAGATATACCAGGCACAATGACACTATCATTTCAGACAGCTCTTATTTCTCTTAATCCTCCCAAATGCCTCTGACAGTCGTTTAAACTGTTATTTATAGAAAAGGGGAGAACTTAAGTGGCTTTGCAAGGGTTACCCAGTGATAAAAGTCAAGGTTAAAGCAACAAAGAGAGTGTTCTTTGAACTACCCCCATGTTACAGCCCAGTGTGAAGCCCCAAGTCAGAACAATCTATTTTATGAGAGAGAGAAAGCCTGTCTCTGAAGTAAGTATCTGAACCTCTCTCAATGGGAGTAGGAAGCAATAACTGATTTTCTAATATAAGATTAAGTTTTAGTGTAGCAGTTTCTGTAAGTATCAATCCTGGCCCACTTCCTTAAATGCTATCTGGTTTCTATTAAAAACTTAAGTTTCTCAACCCAATTATTATCTCAAGTCAGAGTCTTCAGGGGTTGGGAGGCTAGCAATCAGAGATGTAACAAATATCCCAGGTAGTTTTTAAATACAGTGATGTTTTAGAAACACTGATTCAAAGGCTCACAAGCTGTGGATGCTTGACACCTACAATATCCAGACAAACCTGGTATTTAAAATTCAGAGGAAATCCATCCAATTTTACAGTTTCTAAGTATGATTGAAAATGATAATGAAGTGAGGAAAACAAAGTGGTTTCCATCTTTAACTGATGAGTCAGTTAATAGCAGAAGAAAAAGAGAATACATATTGCAAGTCAATTTCAACAAATGTCAAATAAGAAAATTACTAGACACTAATAACAGGGCTATCAGTTGAATTAAAGCAAATTAAATGTATCAAAATGACAAACTACCCAATCCTGATATCACTGATGAGTTTTCAGACCTCTGAGGCAAGATGTGATAGTTGAAGAGTGTTTTCTAAAGCAGTTCTTCACCTGGTGTTTCAGACACATGTGAATAAGGGCTCTGATAACTCAAGTTCTACCTTCAGTTTAATTATCAACTCATTTCTTTGCTTGAACTTGGTAGATACTACATAGGAAGGTCAAGGAGGCCAAGGATCAAAAATACTTAAGAGTTGGGAACTTCCCATAAAAAATTTTCTAATGGGCAAAGTGAGATTTTTTTTCTACACCACTTTTAGCAGTTACAATGGATTCTATTAAAATAATCAAGAAGAAAAACTGTTATTAGGAAAGAAATTTCATTTTCTTTTATTCTACATGCCTTTCAGAAACATTTGTGTTTTTCTTTTTTTTTGCATTTCAAATACCATCTATGCCCACAATAATTTCTGACTCATTCACCTAGAATAATTACATCTTTCAGGCATAATATTCAAGTATAAAGATATTTTTAACCCATGAACAAGTTACATAGTCATTCAGATAAATAGAGTTAAATTTGCTGCAGAATCTATGTTCCTAGTACTGCTCAAATTATGTATTTGATTCGTTTAATTTAATTCTCATAACAATTCTATGAGATACAATGATTATGATATTCTCATTTTCCAAATAAGAAAATATAGGTCCACAAAAGACAGCAAAGTTGCCCAAGTTACGGAAATATCCAATATTAATAATAAGATAACAAGTTCAAGATTTGCTCTCAGGCAATCACTGCAGATGGTGACTGCAGCCATGAAATTAAAAGACGCTTGCTCCTTGGAAGAAAAGTTATGACCAACCTAGATAGCATATTCGAAAGCAGAGACATTACTTTGCCGACTAAGGTCTGTCTAGTCAAGGCTATGGTTTTTCCTGTGGTCATGAATGGATGTGAGAGTTGGACGGTGAAGAAGGCTGAGCACCGAAGAATTGATGCTTTTGAACTGTGGTGTTGGAGAAGACTCTTGAGAGTCCCTTGGACTGCAAGGAGATCCAACCAGTCCATTCTGAAGGAGATCAGCCCTGGGATTTCTTTGGAAGGAATGATGCTAAAGCTGAAACTCCAGTACTTTGGCCACCTCATGCAAAGAGGTGACTCATTGGAAAAGACTTTGATGCTGGGAGGGATTGGGGGCAGGAGGAGAAGGGGACGACAGAGGATGAGATGGCTGGATGGCATCACTGACTCGATGGACGTGAGTTTGAGTGAACTCTGGGAATTGGTGATGGACAGGGAGGCCTGGCGTGCTGCAATTCATGGGGTCGCAAAGAGTCAGACACGACTGAGCGACTGAACTAAACTGAACTGAATCTGGCTTTAAATTGCATATCTTAAGCATCATGCTACACTAATGGCAACAAGAACAGCATGCACAGATATCCGATATCCACATTAGCAAACAAACGTCTCCTTTAGGGTGCACTTCATTATTAAAATATTAATACTAAGTTTTATAAAATTTCAGGTAGTAAATGAATTCAGTAAGTAACTTTTGAAGTAAAGCACAGACGCCATCTTGATTCTATCTAGCTCATCTTCTAGCATCTTTATTTATAATGAGGATCAACATTTACACTGATGAAGCTGAATCTCCTACAGATTATCAAGTTTATTTTAAAATTGAAAAAGAATAGGAATGGTTTCAGTATAATTAATATGTAGCTAGTTGTTAAATAATGTATTTAATTCTTTCAACACTGACAATTCACATATGGTTTTGGAATAATAAAGACTGGGTTTCAACCTGAACTTATTCAGTCACTATTGATGTGCTCTTGGCCAAGTAACTTTACTAGTCTAAGCTTTACTCTTATAATTCTTAAATTAACCTGGTAAACTAATTATTATACAAAATAATAATGAGCAGGCTATATCAGAATACATATGGGTACTGGCTAAAATTACTTTGTAGGATTTAGCCCAAAATATGCTAAATCAAGGGCTCCCCTTTTGGTTCAGATGGTAAAGAATCTGCTGCCATGTGGGAGACCTGGGTTCAATCCCTGGGTTGGAAAGATTCCCTGGAGGAGGGCATGGCAATCCACTCCAGTATTCTTGCCTGGAGAATCCCCATAGACAGAGGAGCCTGATGGGCTATAGTCCACAGGGTCACAGAGTCAGACACAACTGAGCAACTAACACTTTCTATGCTAAAACAAATTCTTGGATGGTGGGGCTCATTAATTAAACAAGCTCTCGAGGTGAACCTTTGAGAACAAGTAAGCACTGGACTTGATGACTTAAAAATTTCTAAGGCACACTTTCCCAATTAAGTTCAAGACAAATTAGAGCTTCTTTCCGCCTAACCCATTTTAAAGAAAATAAAGATCAAAGAGCTAATAATTTAATTATATCAAAAATATAATTGGTAGTAATAAAGTTTCTATTTATTATTGTAAAATCATACAGAAAGAAAATACTTTACGAAGCTATTTGATCTTTTCCCTTTAATTAAGGCTAGTTTCATCAGGATTGACATGTCACGTTTGGAGAGGGTTTCTTTCCATCACGCTGTTTATCCAAAAATGTAATAGATTTCAAAAATGATCATGAGCAGATGTCCAGATAGTTACAATCCCATTAAAACACTAATTTCTGCTATCACTAGCTTGAGGGAATATTGCTTGAAAATTGCTCTATGTAAAAAGTAATTTATACTTACCTATAATTCATCCACCACAGTTAAATGTGAACTTAAAACACTAGAGCACCATAAGGTTTCCAGGTGGTACCTTCATCAATTACAAGGATAAAATTCTAAGATTCTCTCTTGCCTCATAAAAGTAATTCCTTCACTGTTTTTAACTCTAACAATATGGGAGAAGTTACAATACTTGGAAACAAGTCAAAAATGGAGTGCATTTCCATAAACCATGTCAAAATAAATTTCCTAATAAAAAGTCTTAAGATAATTAACACTAAATACATAAATAGTACTCAACAAATATTTACTGAAATAATGCATTAGTTAACCAACTTATAATGTTTAAATAGGCCTGAAAGAACAGTAACTAAAAATTCAGATAACTGAATTTTTTAAATAAGCAAATGAGTTAAACAGGTACTTCTTCAAAGAAGATATACAAGCGGCCAATGAGCACATGAAAAAGATGTGCAACATCAATAATCGCTGGGCTGATGTAAATCATAACCACAAGGCAACACCATCTCACAATGAACAGAATGGCCATCGTCAGAAAAGCACAAGCAAAAAAACAGGACCAGAAAATAACAAGTACTTCAAGATATGGAGACAGCAGAATCTTTATATATTGCTGGTGGAAATGTGAAATGGTGCAGCTGTCAAGGAAAGCAGTACATGGGTTCCTCAAAACTTAAAAACAGAATTACAATATGATCCAGCAATTCCACTTCTGGGAATATACTCACAAATAATTGAAGTCAAGGTCTTGAAAAGATGCTTGTATTCCTATGTTCCCAGCAGCATTATTTGCAATAGTCAGTGCAGAAGAAACCCAAGTGCCCATCAACAGATGAATGGATAAACAAAATGCAGTATATACATAAAGTGGAATATTATTTAACTTTATTATTTGTTTATTTTAATTGGAGGTTAATTACTTTACAATATTTTGTTGGTTTTGCCATACATCAACATGAATCTGCCACAGGTATACACATGTTCCCCATCCTGAACCCCTCTCTCTCCTCCCTCCCCATACCATCCCTCTGGGTCATCCCAGTGTACCAGCCCCAAGCATCCAGTATCATGCATCGAACCTGGACCGGCGATTTGTTTCATATATGATATTATACATGTTTCAATGCCATTCTCCCACATCATCCCACCCACTCCCTCTCCCTCTCCCACAGAGTCCAAAAGACTGTTCTATGCATCTGTGTCTCTTTTGCTGTCTCCCATACAGGGTTATCGTTACCATCTTTCTAAATTCCATATATACGCGTTAGTATACTGTATTGGTGTTTTTCTTTCTGGCTTACTTCACTCTGTATAATAGGCTCCAGTTTCATCCACCTCATTAGAACTGATTCAAATGTTATTCTTTTTAATGGCTGAGTAATACTCCATTGTGTATATGTACCACAGCTTTCTTATCCATTCATCTGCTGATGGACATCTAGGTTGCTTTCATGTCCTGGCTGTTATTAACAGTGCTGCGATGAACATTGGGCTACACATGTCTCTTTTGATTCTGGTTTCCTCGGTGTGTATGCCCAGCAGTGGGATTGCTGAGTCATAAGGCAGTTCTATTTCCAGTTTTTTAAGGAATTCCACACTGTTCTCCATAGTGGCTGTACTAGTTTGCATGCCTACCAACCGTGTAAGAGGGTTCCCTTTTCTCCACACCCTCTCCAGCATTTATTGCTTGTAAACCTTTGAATCCCAGCCATTCTGACTGGCATGAAATGGTACCTCATTGTGGTTTTGATTTGCATTTCTCTATAATGAGTGATGTTGAGCATCTTTTCATGTGTTTGTCAGCCATCTGTATATCTTCTTCAGAGAAATGTCTATTTAGTTCTTTGGCCCATCTTTTGATTGGGTCATTTATTTTTCTGGAATTGAGCTGCATAAGTTGCCTGTATATTTTTGAGATTAGTTGTTTATCAGTTGCTTCATTTGCTATTATTTTCTCCCATTCTGAAGGCTGTCTTTTCACCTTGCTTATAGTTTCCTTTGTTATGCAGAAGCTTTTAAGTTTAATTAAGTCTCATTTGTTTATTTTTGCTTTTATTTCCAATATTCTGGGAGGTGGGTCATAGAGAATCCTGCTGTGATGTATGTTGGAGAGTGTTATGCCTATGTTCTCCTCTAGGAGTTTTATAGTTTCTGGTCTTATGTTTAGATCTTTAATCCATTTTGAGTTTATTTTTGTGTATGGTGTTAGAAAGTGTTCTAGTTTCATACTAAGTGGTTGACCAGTTTTCCCAGTACCACTTGTTAAAGAGATTGTCTTTAATCCATTGTATATTCTTACCTCCTTTGTCAAAGATAAGGTGTCCATAGTGTGTGGATTTATCTCTGGGCTTTCTATTTTGTTCCCTGTAACTTTAAAAAAGAAGGCAGTTCTGACACATGCTACAACCTGGATGAAGTTTAATAATATTATGCCCAGTGAAATAAGTCAGTCACAAAAGGACAAATATAAAATTCCACTTATGTGAAATACCTAGAGTAGTCAAAATTCAGACAGAAAAATTAAACAGCGATTCTTTGATGCTGGGGCTGGGCAGGGACAATGAGGAGTTTTTGGTTAAGAGGTACAGAGTTTTAGTTTTGCAAAATAAAAAGAGTTCTGCAGATGTACAGTGGTGGTGAAAAGACAACAGTGAACGTGCTTAATGACACTTATCTGCATACTTAAACATTCTGAACCCTGAAGTTCAAGTTTCAAGTAAAGAAGATGCCCTACTTTTAAAAAAAAAAAAAACGTTTTAAACTCCTTGAGCATAGGACCTGCATGTTACTATTTGCATTCCAAGTGGCTAAAACAAGACCCAGAATGCAGTTTCTTAACAAATGGCAATTTAACTGATCTACAAAATAAGCATATTTTTAAGTTCCTTGCCTTTAAAAAAAAATTTTATATTTATTTATTTAGTTGCAGCATGTGGGATCTTAACTTCTCAACCAGAGATTGAACCCAGGCCCCCTGCATTGGGGGTGCAGAGTCTTAGCCATTGGATCAACAAGGGAAGTCCCCAAAAGAAGCATTTTTAATCAAAATTCTTTTTTCTTTTAGGTGGGGAGAAGGAGTGGAATTTGTATGACATGAGCTCTATGAGTTAAACTTTAACATACAATTTTAATGAGATGCTAAAGAAATTGGATTTTATGGGCTAAATGCAGAGAAAACAAAGTTTTTTATATATATATAACTTAGTTGTAAATATATTTTTATCTTTATATAAATTCATATATATATATATATATATATATATATGTATGTATATATGAATAAATGCTCAGGAAAAATTTCTAGTTCCCAGATAGCAGAACAAATAAAAGCAGTCTGGAAACATAAGGCAGAATGGTAAGACATATGCACAATACAAATTTTTCAGTTGGAATGGAAAACTGATGACAAATTTTACATCTATTCCTCTGATAATTGAAGTAATAATATGGGGGTTAATTGTAATCTGACTAGGAGGACTTAGAAAAGGATCGTGCATAAAATTCTCACTGAAGAAGTCAAGGAAACTGGCTTTTCTGAAGACTATAAAGTTTTACAAAATAATTTTACCACAAAGAAGCAAAGTCTAACCTAAGTTATAAGAAAAATATTACTTGATGTGAGCAATTTGTAGCATTGAAAAATACAACAATACAAAATGATACCTTATTAATGAATGTAAAATTCTAGAATTGTAATTCTAATTAGTCACATATAATTGTCTATATTTTATTGCAAAAGAATTGAATGAAAATAAAGTTTGAAAAGCGTAAAAACTTTGCTTTATTTTGCTATTTCATAATATTATTGGATACTCCTCCTTAGTGTATGGAAACACATCTTCTTATATTTAAGTATGCATGCTAAGTTGCTTCACTCGTGTCTGACTCTTTGCAACTCTATGGACTATAGCCTGCCAAGCTCCTATGTCCATGGGATTTTTCAGGCAAGAATACTGGAGTGGGTTGCCATTTCCTACTCTAGGGGATCTTCCCGACCTAGGGATTGAACGCGAGTATCTTACGTCTCCTGCATTGGCAGGAGGGTTCTTTACCACTAACGCTACCTGGGAAACCCATATTTAATATACATATCTGATTCATAAATAGATTATCAGAGTGGGAGGAAAAAAACTGCCTTATATTTTTTAAAAAGCTTTTCATGAATTAAAGGCTATGAAAAACTTGAAATGCACAAGGTTTTATAAACACACAGAGATTAAAGAGGTTGCTCTATGTTCTCTCTGTGTTCTCCAAAGCATGCTACCTTCTGTCTGAAGGACCCTCATACAAAGCTCATTGGAAGAAACAATCCTTCTAAAGCTTGTTGAGTCTCTGAGCTGAAATTACATCATTATTTTTCTAATTCAAAAAGATAAATTTACTGGAACCCAAAGCATTTAAACAATTAAAAACTGATGCTCTTCTGAGATGCCAAGTTATTGTCAGACAGCAGTGAAGCTAGAGGAGCAGGTCTAAACACTGCCCCTAAGTCCTCTGGTCCATGCTCTCTCCCTTTGTACTCTGGGGTCTGAGCTCTCCAGGCTGCATTCTCAGGTTTCCCCACCAGGGCTACAGACTGAGTTTGGCATATGGCAGGTCCTGGAAGGAGCCTTGAAGCAGGAGGAAGGGAGGAGGTAATTACCCCCTGCCTCTCTACCTTGGGAAAGTTATTTTCTTACTCTCTTTTCCCTTATCTGGCTTCATTTTTTTCTTTTTTCATATAGCACCTGTGATTGTCTTTAATTGTATTATAGGTTCAGTCAGTTCTGTCACTCAGTTGTGTCTGACTCTTTGTGACCCCATGGACCACAGCACACCAGGCCTCCCTGTCCATCACCACTTCCTGGAGTTCACCCAAACTCATGTCCATTGAGTCGGTGATGCCATCCAGCTATCTCATCCTCTGTCGTCCCCTTCTCCTCCTGCCCCCAATCCCTCCAAGCATCAGGGTCTTTTCCAATGAGTCAGCTCTTCCCATCATGTGGCCAAAGTACTGGAGTTTCAGCTTCAACATCAGTCCTTCCAATGAACACCCAGGACTGATCTCCTTTAGGATGGACAAGTTGGATCTCCTTGCAGTCCAAGGGACTCTCAAGAGTCTTCTCCAACACCATAGTTCAAAAGCGTCAATTCTTCGGTGCTCAGTTTTCTTCATAGCCCAACTCTCACATCTGTACATGACCACTGGAAAAGCCGTACCCTTGACTAGATGGACCTTTGTTGGCCAAGTAATGTCTCTGCTTTTGAATATGCTACCTAGTTTGGTCATAACTTTCCTTCCAAGGAGCAAGTGTCTTTTAATTTCATGGCTGCAGTCCATCTGCAGTGATTTTGGAGCCCAAAAAAATACAGTCTGACACTGTTTCCACTGTTTCCCCATCTATTTCCCATGAAGTGATGGGACCAGATGCCATGATCTTAGTTTTCTGAATGTTGAGCTCTAAGCCAACTTTTTCACTCTCCTCTTTCACTTTCATCAAGAGGCTTTTTAGTTCCTCTTCACTTTCTGCCATAAAGGTGGTGTCATCTGCATATCTGAGGTTATTGATATTTCTCCCAGGAATCTTGATTCCAGGTTGTGCTTCCTCCAGCCCAGTGTTTCTCATGATGTACTCTACATTTAAGTCAAATAAGCAAGGTGACAATATACAGCCTTGACATAATCTTTGGAATGAGTCTGTTGTTCCATGTCCAGTTCTAACTGTTGCTTCCTAACCTGCATACAGATTTCTCAAAAGGCAGGTCTGGTCGTCTGGTATATCCATCTCTTTCAGAATTTTCCACAGTTTATTGTGATCCATTCAGTCAAATGCTTTGGCATAGTCAATAAAGCAGAAATAGATGTTTTACTGGAAATCTCTTGTTTTTTTTTCCATGATCCAGCGGATGTTGGCAATTTGATCTCTGGTTCCTCTGCTTTTTCCAAAACCAGCTTGAACATCAGGAAGTTCATGGTTCATGTATTGCTGAAGCCTGGTTTGGAGAATTTTGAGCATTACTTTACTAGCGTGTGAGATGAGTGCAATTGTGTGGTAGTTTGAGCATTCTTTGGCATTGCCTTTCTTAGGGATTGGAATGAAAAGTGACCTTTTCCAGTCCTGTGGCCACTGCTGAGTTTGCCAAATTTGCTGGTGTATTGAGTCCAGCACTTTGGTAGCATCATCTTTTAGGATTTGAAATAGCTCAACTGGATTCCATCACCTCACCAGCTTTGTTCGTAGTGATGGAAACAAACGTTTGTTTGCTTTGGAAAGGAACAGAGATCATTGTTGTTTTTGACATTATCTGAGTACTGCATTTTATGGTACTGCTTCCAAGCACTGCATATTATAGGTAATAACATCAATGAGACTTTTTCTGTTGCTTGCAAATTTTCACTAACGCCAAAAGGGTGAGGACAAAGCATAATAAGCAAACAGACTTCTGAAAGAGAGGTACTAAAAATATCCATGCAGGACTTACTCACCAACAGCAAGATCAGTCCAAGGACCACCACCCCATCCAAGCTACTTAAGACTAAAGATTTGAGGCAGAATTCTTTGAAAGGAAATGATCAAAGTATGGAGTAATTATATTTTTATCCTCCTTCTCCATTCAGATAAAACCCAGGAGTGGTATTTCCGCCTGTTAGAGAAGCACTCAAGGATGGAGAATGCAAAGAAAGAGAGAAGCATTTCCCTCAGGCTGGAGCTCAGGAAGCTACCGAACTCAAAGGCTCAGCCCCAGAGGACCCACGACATGGTAAGGAATGAGAAGAGTTCTCAGAAGAACATGGCTTGTATCACCAAGATTCTGGAGGGAGATGTGAACCCGAAGACGGATGCCTGCTTCTCACCTTGAGAAGGCCTGGTGCTGTCTAGAGCATCACATGTGCCTCTTCTTCTAAACCTCATTCTGCTGATGTAGTCATGAAAGTCACCCAGTAGGAGTAAGGAAGCAGTAGAGAAATAGTGAAAGAAAAAAAAAAAAAAAACAAGCCCCTTGATTAAACATCTTTTGTGTGTGTGTGCAGCTGATATCTTGTTTTATTTGAAATTACTTTGTTTGTCCTAGTTGAAAGTGAAAAAGTGAAAGTGTCAGTCGCTCAGTTATATCAGACTCTTTGCAACACCATGGACTATAGCCCACCAGCCTTCTCTGTCCTTGGAATTCTCCAGGCAAGAATTCTGGAGTGGGTAGCTATTCCCTTATTCAGGGGATCTTTCTGACCCAGGGATCGAACCCAGGTCTCCTGGATTCTTTACTGTCTGAACCACAAGAGAAGCCTGTTTGCCCTGGTTAATGGTAACTCACTGATAATTACATTATATTATGAACTTTTTCAGTTAATTGCTACAGTGTAGAAAATGTGGCAAGTCAGTTTCAGACATAGGAGTCAAATGTGTTTTAACCCACTAAAAGGAGTTTTTAAATACTCACAGTATAATATAATGCCAAGATTATTAAAAACCACTTCTTTGGTAAGGCATGTATTACCTAATTAACTGAGAACCGAGTCTGCAAAGTAGGACTCCGTAGTAGTGGCTTTCTCTTACTAGAGTGCTGCTGCTAAGTCGCTTCAGTCGTGTCCGACTCTGTGCGACCCCATAGACAGCAGCCCACCAGGCTCTCCCATCCCTGGGATTCTCCAGGCAAGAACACTGGAGTGGGTTGCCATTTCCTTCTCCAATGCATGAAAGTGAAAAGTGAAAGTGAAGTCGCTCAGTCGAGTCCGATTCTTTGCCCCTCTGTCCATGGAATTCTCCAGGCAAGAACACTGGAGTGGGCTGCTAGACTAGGTGCATCTTAAATGTCAGTGGTTAGAAAAATTGAGTTAATGAGTCTGTATCCTTAGTAAATGTTTACAGTATTGGTCAAGAACCTGGACTGGCTTCCATGCCATGTATTTTCAGTTACTAAAACTCAGCTTTGTACAAGGTCAAATCTCAGTTTATTGCTGTTCAGTCGCCCAGTCGTATCCAACTCTCTGCAACCCCATGGACTGTAGCATGCCAGGCCTCCCTGTCCCTCACCATCTAACGAAGTTTGACCAAGTTCATGTCCACTGCACCAGTGATGCCATCGAGCCAACTCATCCTCTACACCCTCTGTTCCTTATGATCTGTGAAGGGAATCCCCTTCACTGCCTTGTTGTGACAAAGGGGCTTGTGTAACTCAATGAAACTATGAGTCACACCTTGTAGGGCCACCCAAGACCAACAGGTCATAATGGAGAATTCTGACAAAACATGATACACTGGAGGACGGAATGGAAAACCACTCCAGTATATCTGTGGTGAGAATCTCATGAACTGTATAAAAAGACAGTAAATAAATAAATAAAGGATTAAATAAGCACTTAAGAAGGATCTAAAAAAAAATTCCATACCAATAAGAAAGCAAATTGCACATTGAGCTCATGCTTTTTTTTTTTTGAAATTCTATTTATCTCTAATGCTTATGATAAATAATTGACTGAAATGTAGAAATTTCAGTGAATCATGAGTTTTGCCTAAAGCATCATAGAAGTTTTATTCCCCACTCTTCACCCCCACTCTCACATGTGTACAAATATACTGAATCAGTTGCCTTTTTTTCTTTTCTTTTTTTGAATATTTAATGGAATAACTAGATATTTTGGTTTCACATCATCACAGCCAAGTATGCAGTAATTAAAAAGATGATTTCAAATGGTATTTACATTTAACAACATGCACCAACTTCGCCATATGTTTTCTACCCTTGTCAACTTGTTTATGTGGCATTTAATCTGCAGAAAACAGCTTTGTTCCTCATGGCTGGAGTCACAAACAGTGAAAACAAACAGAATGAAAGGCAAAAGCAAACTGCTCACTGAATTCACCTATGCACAAGGCAGTATCTCTTCCTGAGACTCCAGTGTGATAATTCTAGGGGAACTCACAATACAAAGGGACACACTCAGCACAGGGATTTTCACAATTCCTTTTCCTGAATTCTTAACATAGGATGGTAGCCAAACTCGAGTGGCTACTGACTAGGGCAAGCTTCTCTACTGGGTATGCATAAGAGTGCATGCCACATGTGGGTATGATTTTGTTCCCCAGAAAGATTCTCCCCTCAAAAAATATCAGCAGTATTTACCTCATGAGAGGGACTGGTAAGCTGGAAATTGACATTTTACTCTGCTTTATAACTCTCCATATTAATGCTATTTTTTTTTCCCTTTCAGGTTCTACAATTAACATTAAAATATAATCAATATACCAAGGTGTCATGGTTTCATCAGATGATAATTTCTGATCCTATATTTGTGACTGCAAGTATTAATGTCTCAGTCATGTCCGACTCTTTGCAACCTCATGAACCACAGAACCCACCAGGCTCCTCTGTCCGTGGAATTCTCCAGGCAAGAATACTGGAGTAGGTTGCCATGCCCTCTTCAGATTTGCAACTAGATTTGTGACTAGACTGTCCTATATGAGTAGAATCTTTATATAGAGAAAGAGATTCAAAATGCATGGACCAAACACAAGCATTATTTATAACCATGTTCCGTCATCCAGTGTGGGAAAGAGGGATGACTGTCAGTTAAAACAAGAAGTTATGTTTTCACCATCTCCAGTCAGAACTTGGTTGGCTACAGAAAACACAGTACGATAACATTAACTGAGTGTCTGTCTTGTTGCCATAGCCTGTCCAAAGAAAAAGCCACTGAACACTTAAAGGACCGTGTGACTGTCACACTATCAGTAAGACTGAACAAGAAAGCATTGAGCTGCTTAGGTTTGAGCTCCCCACTGAAAATTAAGTCATCTAATTTCATGCAAAGAGTTGACTCATTGGAAAAGACTTTGATGCTGGGAGGGACTGGGGGCAAGAGAAGAAGGGGACGACCGAGGATGAGATGGCTGGATGGCATCACTAACTCAATGAACGCGAGTCTGAGTGAACTCCAGGAGTTGGTGATGGACAGGGAGGCTTGGCGTGCTGCGATTCACAGGGTCGCAGAGTCGGACACGACTGAGCAACAGAACACAACAGAACCTTTTTTAAATGTTCAGATAAGGCATTAATATTCTTAAATATCAAAAATAACATTCAAACATATCATGACTTAAAACTATAGTATAAAAACAGTTTATAACAGGCAACTATATTCCTAAGACATGGAAGCTTAGTATCTGGTCACCAAAGAGAGAAAATTCCATTACCGGGGGTAATTGCTTCAAGAGTTTCTCATTCTAGGAGAATATTATCCTAGTATTTCACAGTCTCAAAATCTTCCTTAATGTGTCTTGGGTTGGTTTCCTGAGAAATAGACTCTGATACTGCTATTTGCATGCAGGAGTTTTGTTGGGAGTGATGTAGTGAATCCTATAATCTATTTGTAGGACATATATTTTTAACCTTAAAAATGCATTCCAATATGCATTGCATGTGTGGGTGCATGCCAAGTTGCATCCAACTCTTTGCAACACTATGAACTGCAGCCCACCAGCTCCTCTGTCCATGGGATTCTCCAGGCAAGAACACTGGAGTGGGTTGCCATACTCTCTTCCAGGATATCTTCCCAACCAGGGATCAAAGCCCTGTCTCTTGCATCACCTACATTGGCAGGCAGGTTCTTTACACTAGCGCCACCTGGAAAGGCCATACAGGATACCTAGAATGGTCAAATTCAGAGTCAGAAAGTACATTGGGAGATGCCAGGGGCCAGGGTGTGGGTGGTGGTGGTGGGGAAGGGGAATGGGGAATTGGTGTTCATGGGGAGAGAGTTTCAGTTTAGGAAGGTGAAAAATTTGGGAGATGAGTGATGGTGAGAATTGTACAACAATGCAGATTACTTAGTGTCACTGAGCTGTACAGTTAAATATGGTTAAAATAGTATGTTCTGTATTAGGTGACTTTTGAAAGTGAAAGTGAAAGTGGCTCAGTCATGTCCAACTCTTTGCGACCACATGGACTATACAGTCCATGGAATTCTCCAGGCCAGAATACTGGACTGGGTAGCCTTTCCCTTCTCCAGGGGATTTTCCCAACCCAGGGATCAAACCCCAGTCTCCCATACTGTGGGCGGATTCTTTACCAACTGAGCCACAAGAGAAGCCCAAGAATACCGGAGTGGGTCGCCTATCCCTTTTCCAGAAGATCTTCCTGACCCAGGAATCAAACCAGGGTCTCAAGCATTGCAGGTAGATTTATTACCAACTGAGCTATCAGGGAAGACCCAGGTGACTTTTACCTCAATTTAAAAACAAAATTTAAAACTAAAAAAGAAAGCAAAACAAGGCTGAACAGAGGGAGAAATTGAAACACGACTGGATTTGCAACTGAGGCCTCAGTCAGTTCTCCAGGCTGTGTGGAACTGGTGTAGCCTTTCAGAATTGTCTCAAACTGAGACAAGCAGTCAGGGACTTAATACCTTTCTATCAATCAGACAGGGACTTTCCTGGTGGTCCAGTGGTTAAGAATCTACCTTGCAACGCAAGAGATGCAGGTTCGATCCCTGGGTCAGGAAGATCCCCTGGAGGAGGGCATGGCAACCCACTCCAGTATTCTTGCCTGGAGAATCCCATGGACAGATGAGCCTGGCAGGCTCCAGTTCATGGGGTTACAAAAGAGTCAGACACAACTTAACAACTAAACAAGAAATCAAACAGTCATAAGATAAGGGTGTAATTTGGGGACAGGCATCTCTCTGACAGAGGGCAGGCATTGAGGAGAACTCAGCTGTAAGTAGTCTATAGACAACAAACCTCCCTCCCTCCCAGCTGAGGAAATAAGTGTCTTGGTCAGGAAAAATGGACGAGGCAGCACTTGACAGCATCCAATAGACAGGATGCCTTAACTACTGGGAAACGTACTGCCTGTGATAAATATCTCTGTCTCTCTGATGTTGCCATCTCTCAAATTAGACTGTGATGAATATATATATATATTTTAAAGAATAGTTAAAATCCCATGAATTTTATCTTTTGGGAATACTTGGGCCTAAAAGGCCATGTTTCTGAATGACAGACAAGATGAACACCCCCAAAATATGGAGAGGAAATAATGTATTGATGAGGAAGAATACAACATTTGCTATATTGTTTTCAGTGAATTAACCAGTATGAAAAATTTCACTTTAATTGAATATAGTTGACAGCAATAACAGTATTAGTTAACAGTGATGAATGTTACAATGAACTGTGTTTTACAGTCCAGGGGACTTGGATAAGTTCTTCTGTCTATAGTAAAAGCCTGCTATCTGGGGGAAGTCATCTGTTCTCAATAATAATGGTTAGCAGTGGGTACAGAACCCTGAGGACAACTCTCAAAGCCGCTATGACCGCAGGCGATGTAAATATGTGAGATGATGACACTGGGGATATTACCTGTACCTCATAAGCAACAGTATTTAGTCATTCACTAACTGAACTTCCTGCAGTGTATCAGGCAATATGCGTGTGTGTGCTCAGTTGCCCAGTCCCGTCCAATTCTTTGTGAACCCACGGAATATACTAGGCCAGGCTCCTATATCCATGGGTTTCTGCAGGCAAGAATACTGGAGTGGGTTGCCATGCCCTCCTCCAAAGTATCTTCCAGACCCAGGGATTGAACCTATGTCTCTTGAACTGGCAGCAATTCTTTACCACTGAGCCACCTGGGAAGCCCAGCAGGCAATATACAGATGCTTAAAACAAGACCTTATGGTAAAGTTAATGAGTTCAAAATTGTGTATGTGTATATATACATAGATATTGTGTGTGTATACAGACATACATGATATTTATTTGATTCTAAGGATTTGTGATGTAAAAAAGTTTCAGATCTAGAGTTACAAAGATAAATATCATGGTCCCTGCCTATGCGTCCATTATCTCAGTGAAGATACTGCTGCTGAGGTGTGCTTGGTCAACACATGCTCTGAGAATGGAACACAACTCCATAAGAAGGCAAAAGGACCAGGAGTTTTAGTTTGTAATTTAAAGACATGAATCCTAGGCTTTTCACTCACTGCATGAACACGGACAGCCTCTTCATCTTACCAAGTTTCAGACCATTTGTGAGAAATAGGAAGACGAGTGTCTACCTCATGGGACAGACTTCAGTATGTGCCCAATTTTGTATGGTGCCTGGTATAGAGTACAACACACTAGATATTAGCTAGTATTAGTAGTTATTGATGTTTTTTGCGGTCTCCTTCCTGCCTCTATCAACATTCATTTTTAACATGCAATGAGTTCTCAGGAATAAAAGTAGGATGAAGTGAAATGAAGGCGCTCAGTTGTGTTTGACTCTTTGCGACTCCATGGACAATACAGTCCATGGAATTCTATAGGTCAGAATACTGGAGTGGGTAGCCTATCCTGTCTTCCCAACCCAGGAATTGAACCGGGGTCTCTTGCATTGCAGGTGGACTGTTTACCAACTGAGCTATCAGGGAAGCCCGAAAGTAGAGTGAATAAAGGCGAAAGAAACAAGAAAACCATCCAGGTCTCAGAGGGTAAGAGTTCAAGACATAACTGTGCACCCATGCTAATATTATTTCTCACCCAAAATATGTCATAATACCTCCTAAGTTACATAAAGCCTAACATGGACTAAAATCAGTGTGTGTGTGTGTTAAGTTGCTTCAGTCATGTCTGATTCTTTGTGACCCTATGGACTGTGGTCCACCAGGCTCCTCCATGTCTATAGGATTCCCCAGGCAAGAATACTGGAGTGGATTGCCATGCCCTCCTCCAGTGAATCTTGCTGACCCAGGGATCGAATTCGAATCTCTTATGTCTCCTGCATGGGCAGGCAGGTTCTTTACCACCAGCACCACCTGGGAAGCCCAAAATCAATATAGTGTACTGCTATTAAATATAATACATATTATAATTAGAGCCCTCTGGTTGCCAAGGGGTATCAGTTGGTGGTGAGAGCAAGCTAAGAGAAAAAATCTATTTTATTACTAGATCGATACTAAAGGCAACCATAAGTCAGACAGTGAACAAAATTTAATGAGTTGGTCATAACAGCAGTCTCTTCATTGATATAAGCCTTTAAAATGGAGGCATTGTCCCTTTAAAGAAGAGACAGCTCTAAAGTCTTTCCGTCCTCTTATGATATGTACAAAGACATACTAAATGGATTCTTCCAGTATGTAAAATCTATTACTTCTAAATATTAAATCACTGACAATTCAACAATGTTTATTTTGAATGCTAAGAGCATACCATAGCCCATTTGCAATAGTTTAAATCAGCTTTCAGAATCTTAAATTATTCCATGTCCATTTTCTTCCCAGTGGGATTAGTGTGGGAGAAAAGTAGAGAATGACTGAACTTGGGAAGGACAAGGAAAGGGAAAGGAAGAAAATTCTTAACGTTTCGTGTGTCCTTGGAGGGGCTGACTTCAATGAGGCATGGTAGTCTGTCCAGTACTGAATCCATTAGGACTCTAGATTGCAATCAACAGGAAATAAATCTGATGGATTTAAACAGAATAAAAAATTGAACTATGTACAGATAAATGTAAATACTTTATATTTATAAATATTTTATATTTAAAATATACATCTATTCAGGGTAACTCACACACTCAGAATGGCTAAGGAAACATGAATACATGCAGCTAGAACCCTATCAAAAATCCTACCATAGGATCAGTGTGGTGAGAACACTCCTGCAGCTGCCTCTGGGCACTAGACACAGACTCGGTCCAGTATCCCCCCTTAACAGGATGCTGCGGCTGTGTCCACATGACCACCCTTGGAAGCTGGAGGTGGACTTGACATCTCGATGTTCAGAATAAATTGTCTCCTGCCTTTGCCTTTTTGTACAATTAGCTCCAGATTCAGATTCTGATGGGTGAAGCCTGCCTAAAGCATTGAAGATCTGCACTTTCCTGCTTATAGATGGGAGGCGGGCTCTACTTCCTAACGTGACATATGGCAGAGAGTTTATCAAGTGAAGGAAGCAATTGAGAGGCTAGAAACTGAACGAAAATGACAGGTTTCCTTTCGAAGGCCCAAGGAGAAATACCAGTTCCCAAAAGCCTTCCCTCCTATGACTTCAAAGTTATTTTTTTTTCCATCTCTTCAGCTGTTAGAACATTTCTAAGTCTTATGTAGATCATTTTGATAACTAGTATGTTTATGAAATTATCTACAGGTTTTAGACAGTTTGGTTTCTTTAAATGTAAATGCCTTGTTGAAGGTTACACACCCAACAGTGAAGAGGAATCAGATTTAAGGCACAGATACTGGCTTCCCTGAATTTAATGCTAAAGACATTGTGTCCTCTTTGTGTTTTCTAAGGATAACAATTCATTATTCATTCAAATTGAATTGTTCTGGTGAACAACATGAAAATTATCTTACTTCAGCTATTCACAGCAAACTAAAAAAGCCAAGTGGGACTTCTATTGAATATTATAAGGGACAGATTCCAATAAAGCCCTTATCTCTTGATAACATTCACTAGTAACTCAATTCAGAAATTACCTAACAAAGTTCAGCTGTGAGGCAAGGCATTCAAATGAATTGCTAAAGCATGACCGAAATGCTTGTGCCAAAAACTGATTCATGACCCTTCGGGGCCTCTCTGAGTAATTTTCTTTGCCTATCACTATGATATATATGTTGAGGGGGGGTGATATATGCTATCTGATATGAAAGCCCCAAAGAGTAGATGAGGACCTAACACCTGGTACGTCTGTAGTGCTGCAGCCACAACAGGCAGAGGGGTCAAAGGAACCAGGTCAAAGAAATGGTCCTTTGCTTTTTCAGGCTGTGGTCTGTTTTGGAATTTTCTTACCGTTATTTTCTTTTGTCTTAGAGGATATTTTGCTAGTGTAGGCAGATTAATTCCTAAATTTTAGGGAAAAAAATGTTTCTTCTAAATTTTCACGGCTAGCTTTTATTTACCCTTGATACATGAAAATGTGTGTATATGTGGAAGGTAGGCTGCCTTCTGTAGGCAAAAGAGTCCTTCACAGGGTTCAACCATCTCACTAGGAAGATGGCATTGGGGTTAAAAGCAAGAGATTCCTACAACTAATCGGTGCCACTTTATGCACGTGTGTGTGTATCTCCTTTCTGAACCTAAGCTGTGCGTCTAGGAGAAAGAAGTAGGGACCAGACAGCATGGAATTGAGGAAATCCAGATTCTGAATACAGCGTGCTTGTGTGCTAAGTTGCTTAGGTCATGTCCAACTCTTTGTGACCTATGGACCATAGCAGCCTACCATCTAAATCCAGTTTCATTTGCTACAGAAACTATACAACAATTCAGGAGACAAAGAGGGCAACTCTCTGCCCTGACTTTTCCTGTAATGTAGATCAACTGAAAATTTAACAAGCTACCCAATAAGCAGGCTGACCTAGGCAGATCATTTAAACACTCCCAGGTAGCCCTAAGGATACTGATTTCAGTTCAAAAAAGTGGCTTCCTAACAACGAAAGCTCCTCAACAATGGAGTTGTGAGCCCCTGACCCCAAAGGCATTCTAGCAGAGAAAGGATGACAGTAGGTTCCACATCCTACACAAGGCGCTCAGTTAATGGATTAATGATGGATAGCAGTCAGTGGTCTGCAAAATGCCTTCTAACCTCAAGGCCCCGTGATTCCAAAAGCCAGCTATTAGAAACAGAACTGCAATCACACCAAACAGCTGCCAGATGAAACAGATAATGAAGACAAACATCGATGACAGGGTGGAGCCTGAAGAGCAAACTCTCAGAATCAATACCTCAGTTACTGAGTGATGGGTGGCCAAGATACTTGCCAAGGAGGAGCTGGCCTCTCCCAGGCAGGTCAACCTCTCTGACTTATCTGTATGTCTGTTTGGCAGCTGTCCTAATGTAACTACTGCAGTACTTCATTCGTAATTCTTTGATTTAACTTGAACAACAACAACAAAAATGTATCATTTCTGTATAAATTTACCTCTTTTGCGAAGAAATTTCACAAAGGAGCACTATATTCTTAATTATCCTTATAAATAGCAGTACAATCTAATGAGCTCAATGAAACATTGCAAGCTTTTAGGAATGGCTTGAGAGGGAGATGTTTAGAAAATAGGATTTATTTCAGCATCTAAGCTCTTACAAACATTGAAATATGTGAGGATCATCTTTTTAAGTAAAAAAAGTAAAATTCCTGTTAATTTACTTCTTTCTGCCTTCATTGGTTGTCGGTTTTTTTGTGTGTGCCTATATGATTTACCTTTTTTTGTTTTTGACATTGAGTTTGGTAGAAAAGAAGGGCTAATGGGTATTATGGGCTCAGAGGGAATTTTATCACCCTGGGCAGCCAGTAATAAAACTTTTTTTTTGTTTTCCCTAGCAACCATTTCTTTCCTAAGTAAAAGTCAGAAATGAGACATAACTAAAAGGAGGCCACCCATTTTACGTTCAAACTCTTCCAAAATAGCTCTGATTGCTCCTCCAAAGCCAAGCACTTCCTTGGAGTAGGAGTTGCTTTTGACTTGCTTTGATGCAACATTAAAAATCATTCCAAATTTCATCTGTGAGTCTGAATTTTTAATCTACTGTTAATGTTTCAATTTTTTTTTCATTCATTAGGCAACATTTTCAAACCACATTTCCCTGTAATTTTTACCTCATTTAACATTATTACTTGAAATTATTCTGGGATGCGGCTAGTTGCAAGAATTTTCCATAAAATGATGTTTCATTGCTCTGCTCAGTTAAGGACACAGGTGATCTTAATAAAGGGAATACAGATTACAAGCAACATGAAGTATGGAGTCAAGCATATGTGAGAATAAACATATTCATAATCTGTAAAAATTTCAACATCATACTCTCCAATATTAACAGAAATAAAAACTGTACAAGTATTATTCTCATAAGCAGATTACAAAAGACAAACTGTTCCCTCTACTTTCTTCTCTGCAAGGCTACTTCATTTCCATTTAGCTGTTGGAAACCCCATGAACACCTTGCGGGATGTTCATATACAGTACCTGCAATTGCCTAACCCTTTGTCGTGTACACCTGCTTCAATTCTGTATTTGAAGTTAAAACTGCTTCACCAGGAGTTAAGGAAGGACTCTAGGAGAATTAAGATAGCTTAAGTCATGTCATGCTAATTTAATACAACTGGAAGTTAGGCATTAGCCCTAGGATCCAGGAATAACTATAATTGGAAATAATTCAAAAATTTGGAATAAGAGAGAGAGAAGGATTTAGACACGGTTCAGCTGAATCATTTTAGCCTGAAATTTTGGCATTTGTAATAACTGGAAGAGAAATAGGTTAGGAACTGGGGGAGAGTGGGGGGGAGAAGATGCACTTTCTCTGTAGTCATACATCATACACACAGCCAATAGGAAGCAGCTCTCTGATTAACTGGGATATCACTTTACACCTTCCTTGAGGGACCTACAGAGGCACTGTGGAATGTACTTTCATTATTCACCCTTTTCTTCTGCACAAGCTGCTCTGTCAGCCACACATGGATCTTCTCATTGACTGCCTACCTCTGTGACATCACAGTTAACTTCCATTTTTGCTCCAACTTCAACTCACTACCTAGTTGGTACCTCTTAATTCTTCCCTGACTCAAGTCTACATACATTTGTTGGAAGATTAAATGAAAAAATGAATGCAAACCACTGATTCCAGCACCAGGAGTGAGGGACTAGAAAAAGCGAGCTTTAATCAGCAGTACCAGCACTCTTCCTATTCCTTCTGCCTTGAAAATATTCCTTATATTATCAAAAATATTCCTCATATTATTGAAAATATTAATGTTAGTTCCATTCTTTAAGATACATAGACACTAGAGCTCAATTTATTTATTTACTAATAAATTTTCTGGGACAGCTGAACCTCATGGAAGAAGTGGGAGGAAATGACATACAGTATGTTGTTTCGTTACTAAGTCATGACCAACTCTTATGTGACCCCATGGGCCCACCAGGCTTTTCTGTTCATGGAATTTCCTAGGCAAGAATACTGGAGTGAGTTGCCATTTCCTTCTCCAGGGGATCTTACCCACCCAGGGATTGAACCCACATCTCCTGCATTTCAGGCAGATTTTTTAACACTGAACCACAAAGGAAACCCAACATACAGTGTACCTTGGAAAAAGTACCAAAATATTTTCCAAAGAATTAATTGGAAAATAAAATTGAGAGACATTTTACAGAAGGCAATGTCACTTTATGATAGTAAAGCATCTCTTTTGCAAAAACAGCCTCACTTTTACTGTTTTAAAAATATTTATTTATTTCTCATATTTTCTTAATAGTCTTAACCAATCATTTGCATCAGCAACTCTTGTTAACACAGCCTTCAGTAAGAACTAACAGGCTAATTTTTAATAAATCTAGAGAAAAGAATGGAATTCTGGACAAATCCACAAAGGAATTCAAGGGGAAATTTCCTAGAGTATTATCAAGTGTATTTGAGTCTTGAGATTTTAAGTGTGGTCCATTTTATCCACTATCCTTCAAGTTTGCCTTTAGCGAGGCTACTGTCACCGAAGCTTTAGTAGTGGGAAATTCCAGACAAGTTTGCAAATCTGCTGAGGTTTATCTTTGGCACAGGTATCTTCCAGTTTAATTGTCTCTTCTCTTTGTGGTCACTTCTCACTCCTAAGTATAGTAACTCAGTCAAATAGTCATTTTTGGCAGTATACTACTACTACGTCGCTTCAGTTATGTCCGACTCTGTGCGACCCCATAGATGGCAGCCCACCAGGCTCCCCCGTCCCTGGGATTCTCCAGGCAAGAATACTGGAGTGGGTTGCCATTTCACATCCATCCATTTCTCTTTACAGTAGAATTTTAAGCTAGCAAACTAGTTTTCTGAATATTTCAAATTCAAACTCTCCAAAATAGAGGTTCAGATTGGTTTTGATAATGCCTATTACAAGCTGTACAGACTTCTAACATCAGCTCCCATAGAGCCACTTGTCAATTCGCTGGACAGTGCAATAGATGTCCACCTTGGGTCATATGCTGTCTCTGACCCAATAAGCTGTGAAACAGGAGAGTGAAGATCTTAGTGACTTCAGAGTGAAGAAGGATAGGGATTTTATTTCATTACAAAGATGAAGGATGGTATCTCTGTAGCAGCTTCATTAATGATTGTCAAGACTTAAAGACAATCAAGATGTCCTTCAGTAGGTGAATGGATAAAAATAAACAAAAAACTGGTATCACCACATGATAGAATAGGAAGGGATACTCAGGGATGAAAAATGAGCTATTAAGACACTGAAAGTAATGGAGAAAACAAATGAATATTGCTAAGGGACAAAAGCTTATTTTAAAAAGGCTACATAACTGTGGAAAAGAAAACAATGACAACAGTAAAAAGATTGGTGTTTGCCAGGGGCTCAGATAGATAGAGGGAAGGATGAACAAGTAGAGCACAGTGGATTTTTGGAGCAGCAAGACAATTATTCTGTATGATTCTGTAATACATAGTAGATTATATGTCATTATACATTAGTTCAAATCCATAGAATATACAACACCAAGAGTGAACCCTAATGTAAACTATGGACTTTTGCTAATAATCATGAATCAGTATAGGCTCAACAATTGTAAAAAAAAAAAAAAAATTGTACCACACAAGTGCAAGATGTTAATATTAAGAGAAATTCTGGCAGGGGAAAACTAGGAGGCATATGAGAACTCTCCCTACCTTCTGATCAATTTTCTAACTGCTCTAAAAAATAAAATCTATTAATTAAAAAAAAATTAAGGCAGGAGACAGAAATAAGTACACAGTGACCAGAAGGGAAATATAAAAGACAAGACAAAAGTCTGTAAAAAAATTCCTTTAAAACACTACTTTTTATACTCATTTTCACTATATTGATTCTTCCGATCCATGAACATGGTATATTTCTCCATCTATTAGTGTCCTCTTTGATTTCTTTCATCAGTGTTTTATAGTTTTCTATATAGAGATCTTTAGTTTCTTTAGGTAGATATATTCTTAAGTATTTTATTCTTTTCGTTGCAATGGTGAATGGAATTGTTTCCTTAATTTTTTTTTTCTACTTTCTCATTATTCGTGTATAGGAATGCAAGGGATTTCTGTGTGTTGATTTTATATCCTGCAACTTTACTATATTCATTGATTAGCTCTAGTAATTTTCTGGTGGAGTCTTTAGGGTTTTCCATGTAGAGGATCATGTCATCTGCAAACAGTGAGAGTTTTACTTCTTCTTTTCCAATTTGGATTCCTTTTGTTTCTTTTTCTGCTCTAATTGCTGTGGCCAAAACTTCCAGAACTATGTTGAATAGTAGCGGTGAAAGTGGACACCCTTGTCTTGTTCCTGACTTTAGTGGAAATGCTTTCAATTTTTCACCATTGAGGATAATGTTTGCTGTGGGTTTGTCATAGATAGCTTTTATTATGTTGAGGTATGTTCCTTCTATTCCTGCTTTCTGGAGAGTTTTTATCATAAATGGATGTTGAATTTTGTCAAAGGCCTTCTCTGCATCTATTGAGATAATCATATGGTTTTTATTTTTCAATTTGTTAATGTGGTGAATTAATGAGTATACTACCCAAAGCAATATACAAATTCAATGCAATCCCTATCAAGCTACCAGCAACATTTTTCACAGAACTAGAACAAACAATTTCAAGATTTGTATGGAAATACAAAAAACCTCGAATAGCCAAAGCAATCTTGAGAAAGAAGAATGGAACTGGAGGAATCAACTTGCCTGACTTCAGGCTCTACTACAAAGCCACAGTCATCAAGACAGTATGGTACTGGCACAAAGACAGACATATAGATCAATGGAACAAAATAGAAAGCCCAGAGATAAATCCACACACATATGGACACCTTATCTTTGACAAAGGAGGCAAGAATATACAATGGAGTAAAGACAATCTCTTTAACAAGTGGTGCTGGGAAAACTGGTCAACCACTTGTAAAAGAATGAAACTAGATCACTTTCTAACACCCCACACAAAAATAAACTCAAAATGGATTAAAGATCTAAATGTAAGACCAGAAACTATAAAACTCCTAGAGGAGAACATAGGCAAAACACTCTCAGACATAAATCACAGCAGGATCCTCTATGATCCACCTCCCAGAATTCTGGAAATAAAAGCAAAAATAAACAAATGGGATCTAATTAAAATTAAAAGCTTCTGCACAACAAAGGAAAATATAAGCTAAGGTGAAAAGACAGCCTTCTGAATGGGAGAAAATAATAGCAAATGAAGCAACTGACAAACAACTAATCTCAAAAATGTACAAACAACTTCTGCAGCTCAATTCCAGAAAAATAAACGACCCAATCAAAAAATGGGCCAAAGAACTAAATAGACATTTCTCCAAAGAAGACATACGGATGGCTAACAAACACATGAAAAGATGCTCAACATCACTCATTATTAGAGAAATGCAAATCAAAACCACAATGAGGTACCACTTCACACCAGTCAGAATGGTCTGCGATCCAAAAATCTGCAAGCAATAAATGCTGGAGAGGGTGTGGAGAAAAGGGAACTCTCCTACACTGTTGGTGGGAATGCAAACTAGTACAGCCACTATGGAGAACAGTGTGGAGATTCCTTAAAAAATTGCAAATAGAACTACCTTATGACCCAGCAATCCCACTGCTGGGCATACACACTGAGGAAACCAGAATTGAAAGAGACACATGTACCCCAATGTTCATTGCAGCACTGTTTATAATAGCCAGGACATGGAAACAACCTAGATGTCCATCAGCAGATGAATGGATAAGAAAGCTGTGGTACATATACACAATGGAGTATTACTCAGCCGTAAAAAAGAATTCATTTGAATCAGTTCTGATGAGATGGATGAAACTGGAGCCGATTATACAGAGTGAAATAAGCCAGAAAGAAAAACACCAATACAGTATACTAACACATATATATGGAATTTAGGAAGATGGCAATGACGACCCTGTATGCAAGACAGGGAAAGAGACACAGATGTGTATAATGGACTTTTGGACTCAGAGGGAGAGGGAGAGGGTGGGATGATTTGGGAGAATGGCATTCTAACATGTATACTATCATGTAAGAATTGAATCGCCAGTCTATGTCTGATGCAGGATACAGCATGCTTGGAGCTGGTGCATGGGGATGACCCAGAGAGATGTTATGGGGAGGGAGGTGGGAGGGGGGTTCATGTTTGGGAACGCATGTAAGAATTAAAGATTTTAAAATTTAAAAAATTAAAAAAAAAATTAAATTAAAAAAATAAATTAAAAAAAATAAAAAAAAATAAAACACTACTTTTTTCTATAGGTCCCAGTTTCTTAATAAAAAGTACTGAGTTATGCAACCAATGTGAGTTGTTTTTTTTTATTTTAAACAATGCACGTAAAGCCAATCACATTTCATCATTCTCCTGCTAGCAGATAAAAGTCTGAAATAATATCTAACCATCCAGCAACTTTAAACCAAGAATCTAGCAATAAGCAGAACAGCTGAAACATTAAAATGTCTGGGTTTTTTTTTTCAGTTAAAAAAAATTGGTTGCTTTTTATCTGAAAATGTAATGGAGTACATAATCAAGCATAATTCCCTAAAAGGAAAATAATGAAATGGCATATATTAATCTTGGAGAAGCTATAAAATATCTTTAATTGGTCAAGACTTGAAAAAGGCATTGCTTGTGAAAAGAGAAAAGTAAGTCTTTAAGAAAAAATAAAAATAAAAACACCACCAGAAAGTAGCAACACTCAGATTTAAATGCAGTCTCCTGTCTCACAGTTCGGATCTCTTTTCACTACATCACAAGTGGAAAATAAGGCTGCAAGGATGGTACAAACCTATGAAAAGTAAATATGAATAGGAGAGTCTTAATTACAGAGAAAATAGCATTTTGAAGAAGCTTTTTATAAAGCAGGAGAGGTCAGGATATACTGGAGTGGAGAACAGAAGTCAACTTTGACAAGTACCTACTTGATACTTTTATTAAAAATTAGAACTTGAAATAAAAGGAGGCCACATTAAAAAAAAAAAAAGATTTTGAAATATATACCAGTGTTTTTCACCCATGAAGAGATCTGGGAGTTCATGAAAGTCAGCAATTACTATTTGTCTGAGACTTGAAAAAAGTACTCTAGAGCTTATGTAAGAAGTGCCTTTTGAAATGAAGTTGAGTCAAGAGAAGTAATAACTTGTAGGATACAAGAAGTCCTCAAAAGACATATTAAGAAAAATCTTTTGTAACAGAACATAAAAGAGACTTTCTTACCCAACAGATAGGAAAAATAATATTTAGAGAAAGGAAAAAAAGAATAGGATTATTTCCCATCATTTTATTATATAAGGGATATAATATCATGTAGTCTAGCCAAATAAAAAATGTAGCTCCAGAGAATATCTACATAGAAAAGTCTGAGGACTGACAAGATGCTGGAGTGGGGGTGTGGTAGGTATGTCTATGCTTTATATAGGATTATATAGAAGAAAAAAATGATTATCCATGTGAAATAATTATCTTTCAATTATTTTGAGACAGTCACTAAACATCAATACTAAAGTTCACTGGCTTTATTCAGTTCAGTCGCTCAGTCATGTCTGACTCTTTGTGACCCCAAGAAGTGCAACACGGAAGGCTTCCCTGTCCTCCACCAAATCCTGGAGCTTGCTCAAATTCATGTCCACTGAGTCAGTGATGCCATCCAACCCTCTCATCCTTTGTCATCCCCTTCTCCTCCAGACTTCAATCTTTCCCAGGATCAGGGTCTTTTCAAGGAGTCAGTTCTTTGCATCAAGAGGCCAAAGTATTGGAGTTTCAGTTTCATCATCGGTCCTTCAAAAGAATATTTAGCACTGATTTCCTTTAGGATGCACTGATTGGATCTCCTTGCAGTCCCAGGACTCTCAAGAGTCTTCTCAGACACCACAGTTCAAAAGCATCAATTCTTCAGGGCTCAGCTTTCTTTATATTCCAAATCTCACATCTATATATGACTACTGGAAAAACCACAGCTTTGATTAGACAGACATTTATTGTCAAAGTAATGTCTCTGCTTTTTAATATGCTGTTTAGGTTGGTCAACTGGCTTTATTACTTACTGACAAAAACAATTATGGATAAGACTAAAGCAGACTTTCAGCTTCCATTTAGTGCACGGTAAAGTAGAAAAGTATTCGATATCACAGTAATCCAAGTCTATGCCCCAACCAGTAATACTGAAGACGCTGAAGTTGAATGATTCTATGAAGACCTACAAGACTTCTAGAAATAATGCCCCCAAAAGATGTTATTTTCACCATAGGGGACTGGAATGCAAAAGTAGGAAGTCAAGAGATACCTGGAATAACAGGCAAATTTGGCCTTGGAGTACAAAATGAAGCAGGGCAAAGTCTAACAGAGTTTTGCCAAGAGAACACACTGGTCATAGCAAACGCCCTCTTCCAACAACACAAGAGAAGAGTCTACACATGGACATCACCAGATGGTCAATATTAAAACCAGACTGATTATATTCTTTGCAGCCAAAGATGGAGATGCTCTATATAGTTGGCAAAAACAAGACTGGGAGCTGACTGTGGCTCAGATCATGAACTCCTTATTGCAAAATTCAGACTTAATTGATGAAAGCAGGGAAAACCACTAGGCCATTAGGTATGACCTAAATCAAATCCCTTATGATGATACAGTGGAAGAGACAAATAGATTCAAGGGATTAGATCTGATGGACAGAATGCCTAAAGAACCATGGATGGAGGTTCGTGACATGGTACATGAGGGAGTGATCAGGATCATCCCCAAGAAAAAGAAATGTAAAAAGGCAAAATGGTTGTCTGAGGAGGCCTTACAAATACCTGAGAAAAGAAGAGAAGTGAAAAGCAAAGGAGAAAAGGAAAGATATACCTATTTGAATGCAGAGTTCCAAAGAATAGCAAGGAGAGATAAGAAAGCCTTCCTCAGTGATCAGTGCAAAGAAATAGAGGAAAACAATAGAATGGGAAAGACTAGTGATCTCTTCAAGAAAACTAGAGATACCAAGGGAACATTTCATGCAAAGATGGGCACAGTAAAGGACAAACATGGTATAAGCCTAATAGAAGCAGATGATATTAAGAAGAGGTGGCAAGAATACACAGAACTATACAAAAAAGATCTTCATGACCCAGATAATCATGATGGTATTATCACTCACCTAGAACCAGACATCTTGCAATGTGAAGTCAAGTGGGCCTTAAGAAGCATTACTATGAACAAAGCTGGTGGAGGTGATGGAAATCCAGTTGAGCTATTTCAAATCCTCAAAGATGCTGCTGTGAAAGTGCTGTACTCAATATGCCAGCAAATTCAAAAACTCAGCAGTGGCCACAGGACTGGAAAAGGTCCATTTTCATTCTAATCCCTAAGAAAGGCAATGCCAAAGAATGCTCAAACTATTACACAGGTACACTTATCTACACTAGTAAAGTAATGTTCAAAATTCTGCAAGCCAGGCTTCAACAGTATATGAACTGTTTCAGATGTTCAAGTTGGATTTAGAAAAGGCAGAGGAACCAAAGATCAAATTTCTAGCATGTGTTGGGTCATCAAAAAAGCAAGAGAGTCACAGAAAACCATCTATTTCTGCTTTACTGACTATGCTAAAACCTTTGATTGTGTGGATCACAGCGAACTGTGGAAAATTCTTAGAGATGGGAATACCAGACCACCTGACTCCTGAGAAATCCTGAGAAATCTGTATGCAGGTCAAGAAGCAACAGTTAGAACTGGACATGGAACAACAGACTGGTTCCAAAGAGGAAAAGGCGTACGTCAAGGCCGTATATTGTCACCCTGCTTATATAACTTATATGCAGAGTCCATCAAGCAAAATGCCAGGCTGGATGAAGCACAAGCTGGAATCAAGATTGCCGGGAGAAATATCAATAACCTCAGATATGCAGATGACACCACCCCTATGGCAGAAAGCAAAGAGGAACTAGAGAGCCTCTTGATGAAGGTGAAAGAAGAGAAGGAAAAAGCTGGCTTAAAACTCAACATTAAGAAAACTAAGATCATAGCATCTGGTCCCATTACTTCATGGCAAATAGATGGGGAAGCAATGGAAACAGTGAGAGACTTTTTTGGGGGGCTCCAAAATCTCTGCAGATGGTGACTGCAGCCATGAAATTAAAAGACACTTGCTCCTTCAAAGAAAAGCTATGATCAACCTAGACAGCATACTAAAAAGCAGGGACATTGCTTTGCCAACAAAGGTCCATCTAGTCAAAGCTATGGTTTTTCCAGTAGTCACGTATGCATGTGAGAGCTGGGCTATAAAGAAAGCTGAGCACAGAAGAATTGATGCTTTTGAACTGTGGTGTTAGAAAAGACTCCTGAGAGTCCCTGGACTGCCTGGAGATCCAACCAGTCAAAAGTCAAGGAAATTAAAAAAAAAAAAACACAAGAACAACAAATCTTGGGACAGAAAAGATGCCTGTTGGTGATGCTGCCTGGAGCAGAAAAGCAAACACAGTTGTGGAGAAGGGGGAAACCTGGCCTGGAACTCTCTTCCTTCAGGAGCAAAAACCTTGAGGGCAAGGGCATCAAAAAATTGTCAGCCAGAAGATAACTGTGAAGAGTCACTGTGGCTGCGGCAAGGGCACAGGTTTAAAAACCTCTGTCTCTGGAAACGGCAGATGACTACCCAGGACCTAGACTGTTTGGGAGGGGCAGGGTCACTGAGAAAGTTCCGCTCCCAAGGCCAGCCTCTCTCTGGGAGAGGCTGTCTAAGACTGTGAATGAAGAAGAAGAGAGAATAGCACTCCATCTCTTCCACAATAGGCTCTGAAGGGTAGGGGAGCAAGGCCTTCTTTCTCGGGTGACTTTCTATTGGTCAAGATGGATTTAGAAGTTTGTTTTGAATTCTCTTGTGATGCCACAGCACATTCTCTTGAATATTCATGGTATGGACTCATCACTGATGTGGAAAGTGATCTAATTTTTAAACACAATCTAATCATTGGACATTAACAACTTGGTGACTAATGAGTGCATTACCTATTCCACTGCTATACAAAAGTAAGCAAATTCAAAATCAAATGAAATAAAATAAAAAATGAAATGAAATAACATGATAGGTCTGCTTATTAAGTTATAAATGGAAACGTACACTAAAAAGAGAGTTTCTAAAATAGGAGCAAGGACAGCTTAGTTGAATGCATGTATAATGTGCCAAGATGACTATTTTGAAAGTCAGCTTCTATTTGGACATACATGTCACGCCATTTCATCACTGTGTTATCGAAACTTCATCCATTTCAACTACTGAATGTAAACAGTTTGGAGGAGGGTCTTGTTAGCTTTGCTGTTAACAGAAGTAACCACCTCTGACTAATGCAGCTAGTGATCAGCCCTAACTCCTAGAGCCCTCCACTGTACTTGTCCACTGCCAGTGATGCCCATTTTGCATCTGTGTTCAGTCTCTGCCCAATTACCCAGGCTAATGGAGGAGAGAAGTGGCGCAAATCGTCTCAAATAGCAGCTGACCATAAAACATTTCATTTTTGTTTGTTTTGGAATACATGAAAAACTTTTCAAAGAATGTATCTTCATATTTATAGCTGACTTAGGCTAGCATCAGAGAGAGAGAGCAGGGCGGGGGTGGGGCGTGTGTCTGTGTGTGTTTGTGTCTGTGTGTGTGTGTGTGTGTGTGTGTTTCTTACAGGTACTCCTGAGCAGTAGGAAGTCACCCAAGAGCAAGGAGGGCACTGAAGCACAGCTGGTTCAGTGGGTAAGAGCTGGTCAGTAGGAAAACTCTCCAAGAATAGTTAAAAATGAGAGTTGCTTTATGTAGTTTTAAAAATTTTGTTTTCATTGCCACTGATATACTACCTACTTTATATTTTCCTATTTGTACATCATATACTTTAGCCAAACTGGAGTACTATCTTTTTTTTTATTCATGACTTATTCATTTGTTTATTTAATAAAAATATATTGAGCATTATCTGTCAATAATTACTCTAGGCACTGAACAGAATAATAATAAATATTATTATTTAATAATAAATAATAAATACACCTTAATCTTGCTCTGATATATACTTCTTTGCTAAAATAATTCCTTATGCCTGAAATTCCCTCCTTTCTGCTCCGGACTCTGGGCATCTCCCTTACTTTTAAACACTGATCATTTCCACTTGGTTCAAGAGATGGGGCTCCTCCCTGAGGTCTAGGAGTCAAACATTTGATCCCAGCAGGCACCCTGAGGGAATCCCAGGCCTTAGGCAAGGAATCCCAGGACATATGTCCTGGTCTGCTATGCACTCTGAGGAATGACATCTGGAGCATGGAATCTACCACCACAAGAGAGACTGATTACTGACATTAGCCGACATTGATCCATGAATAGCAAGACTAAAATGAGGAGGTTAGTTTGAGACTTTGATCAAGCATTTGTTTCAGTACTTTTTAATGACATGAGCAAATTATCTTGTTTTATTATTTAAATCACTTTGAGAGAGGTTTTCTGTCACTTGCAAATAATGATGTCGTAATTGAAAAATACTCACTGCCCTGTAAGATACTACTGATACTTCAAGAGCCATCATAGAAGCTTTCCTGATCCCTGAAATAGAGCACAGTATACTTCTTGTGAAAGGCACCCATGGCCCCACAGACAAAAACTGGACTATGCGCCCCTCCAGTAGCACATTTGCTGCAGCCTTGACTTGGATCGGGGGCCTCCCCCAGTAGCTCAGGAGTAAGGAATCCACCTGCAATGCAGGAGACACGTGAGACTTGGGCTCAGTCCCTGGCTGGGGACGCTCCCTTGCAGGAGGGCATGGCAACCCCTCCAGTATTCCTGCCTGGAGAATGCCATGGACAGAAGAGTCTGCTGGGCTACAGTCCGTGGGGTTGCAGAGTCAGATACAACCGAAGCGACTTTAGCATAACATGACTTGAATCAAGGTGAGATGTAGTTTTTCTCCACTGAGCTTTCCTGACACTTCACATGAGCCTCTCTTATTAGGCATTGCATTCTACTTTGTCTTAAGATTATTTCTCTGTTTATATTCTTCCTCCTTCTACACTGTAGTCCTTTAATTGAATTGTCCCGCTGAATTTCATTTGTTTTCTTTTCCAGCTTGCCTCAGTCATTTTAAATTTTAATGCCAATGTCTGTGCCACCAGACTCTCCGCTCAACATAGTGTCATTAGAGAACCAGAATAGCTCATTGTCTGTGTCATAATCCAAGATCAATACTTATATAGAGGGTAGCGTAAAACTCTCAGTAAATTACACCTCAGAGCTAGCTATTTAAATATTTCATTTTCACTTTAGGTTTCCTGCAACTGAATCAAAACAGAGAAGCATGATCAAAGTTATTCATATTCTTGAAATCAGAGAACCTGAGTTCAAGGGCCAAATCCATTACCTACTAGCTATGTGGTTTTTAGCCGGACACTTTTCTGAGCCTCACGTTACCCAAAGAAATGGAGATTGTACTTGGTTACTCATTTATTTTTTAAACTATAAACATCTTCCAACTTGAATGCCTTCACCTTTATACTCAACAATATTTGTCGAACTTCTAAGTGCCTAGTCAATGTGAAAGCCATCAGGGATACAAAATAAATGTTGTCAATTACTCCAATATGGGAAAATAGCAATTGAAGGAAAATTAAAATTCAGAGTGGCAACTTGGAAAAATTTCTTCATTGGTGATGACATGGACTGCTAGTTATTCATACATTAGAAAAAAAACTATTTCTTATTATGGTACACATAGCAATACCACATTTCCAAACATCACATGCAGGTAGGTGTGACCATACGACTGAGTAATAAGATACGGAAGCATAAGTGAAAAAGGTACATACCATTTCCAAGTCCAGTAAACTAAGAAGTGGATATACATCCTTCAGCAATATTCCTAAACTGTTAACTGAAAATAACAGTGAATTCCCAGGGGATGGTGGCACCAGGCATAACTTAGAAAAATCCTGAATAGCTGACTCATTTCATGAAAGAAAGGCATTCCCTATCCCAGGACATCTGACTTAAATCATTAGGTCATGGAAAAACAAATATCTGCTCTGTTTCAACCGTTAAATATTTGTTGTTATTTTATTACTTAAGACTAACTTGCCTTAGTCTATTCTGCTTTATTGACTATGCCAAAGCCTTTGACTATGTGGATCACAATAAACTGTGGAAAATTCTGAAAGAGAATGGAATACCAGACCACCTGACCTGTCTCTTGAGAAACCTGTATGCAGGTCAGGAAGCAACAGGTAGAACTGGACATGGAACAACAGACTGGTTCCAAATTGGAAAACGAGTACGTCAAGGCTGTATATTGTCACCCTGCTTATTTAACTTATATGCAGAGTACATCATGAGAAACGCTGGGCTGGAAGAAGCAAAAGCTGGAATCAAGATTGCCAGGAGAAATATCAATAACCTCAGATATGCAGATGACACCACCCTTACAGCAGAAAGTGAAGAGGAACTAAAAAGCCTCTTGATGAAAGTGAAAGAGAAGAGTGAAAAAGTTGGCTTAAAGCTCAACATTCAGACAACGAAGATCATGGCATCTGGTCCCATCACTTCATGGGAACTAGATGGGGAAACAGTGGAAACAGTGTCAGACTTTATTTTTCTGGGCTCCAAAATCACTGCAGATGGTGACTGCAGCCATGAAATTAAAAGACACTTACTCCTTGGAAGAAAAGTTATGACCAACTTAGATAGCATATTGAAAAGCAGAGACATTACTTTGCCAACAAAAGTCCGTCTAGTCAAGGCTATGGTTTTTCCAGTGGTCATGTATGGATGTAAGAGTTGGACTGTGAGGAAAGCTGAGCATCGAAGAATTGATGCTTTTGAACTGTGGTGTTGGAAAAGACTCTTGAGAGTCCTTGGACTACAAGGAGATCCAACCAGTCCATGCTGAAGGAGATCAGCCCTGGGATTTCTTTGGAAGAATGATGCTAAAGCTGAAACTCCAATACTTTGGCCATCTCATGCGAAGAGTTGACTCATTGGAAAAGACTCTGATGCTGGGAGGGATTGGGGGCAGGAGGAGAAGGGGACAACAGAGGATGAGATGGGTGGATGGCATCACTGACTCTATGGACGTGAGTCTGAGTGATCTTTGGGAATTGGTGATGGACAGGGAAGCCTGGCATGCTGCGATTCATGGGGTTGCAAAGAGTCAGACACGACTGAGTGACTGAAATGAACTGAACTCAACTGAACTGGCCTTAATCACTATCCTAGGACACTGATCTTTGGTTTTATTGAATGGCTACCCACTCCAATATTCTTGTCTTGAAGAGGAGCCTGGTAGGCTACAGTCCATGGGGTCACAAAGAGTTAGACTGAGCAATTAACACTACTTGATTGGCAGTTCCTTCTCATTCTTGCTTCCCTGGTGGCTCAGATGGTAAAGAATCTGCCTGCAATGTAGGAGACCAGGGTTTGATCCCTGGGTTGGGAAGATCCCCAGAGAAGGAAATGGCAACCCACTCCAGTATTATTGCCTGGATAATCCCATGGACAGAGGAGCCCAAGGGCCACAGTCCATGGGATGCAAAGTCAGACTCCACTGAGTGACTAACACTTTCTTAGTCTTTTCTCTGGTTCCTTCAAATCTTTAATCTTTAGATTCCAAAATGTCCCTTGTCTGTGACCATTTTCTATTTATAACTTCATCCTTGGTGATTATAGGATTTTGGCTTTCACTCTGAGTTAAGAAAGGAAGCCATCCAATTTTATGGATTTAACTACCATCTCCATGATAGTCATTCTTAAATGTTTCTCTCTAGCGAAGACCTTTCCCTGAAGTCCAGACTCAATTATCCAGCTGTGTACTTGACATTCCTACTTGGGTAACTCGTGGTCATCTCCAACTTAGCATGCCCCAAACTGACCTCCTTATACTCTTTCCCAATCCCATCCCCTGTCTTTCCATGTCAATTGCTTATGCCAAATTCTCATACTCTACATCTCAATTCTCAGCTATAATATTTAAATATATGGAGAATTTAACTACCTTTTCATCACCACAACCCTAAACAAGCCAGTATCACCTCACATTAGATTATTACAATGGTTTACTAAGTAGTCTCCTAACTTCGATCTTTGTCCTTTTACTGTGTACTCTCAGTTTAACAGTCCAAGCCATTCTTTGCTTTCCACTTAAAATGTTTCATTGGCTTCCTGTTCCAAAGTCATACAGGGGTCTCCATGTCCCTATAAGTGGGTCTTCTACTACATTTTTAATCTCATTTTCTACTCTTCTGCCTTTATAAGCTACTCCAGCTTTCCTTGTTTTCTTGTCACTCCTCAAGCACTGCAGGTCTCCTTATCCTTCAAGGTCATTGCAGTTACTTTCATTTGTGCCTGATCTGATTTTCCCCCAAGATGACATGCTTCATTACCCTCTTTAGGTCTTTACTCAAAAGTCACCTCTTTATCTTATCTAAAATTGTAACCCCAAATAGTTATCACTCTTCTCTAATCAATCTTTTTGGGTGCTTCTGACTAGCCATCATTTTATGTATTTTATATAGTACTTTATTGCCTATCTCTGCTATTGGAATATGAATTCTAAGAGGTGGAATTTTTGCTTGTTCTGTTAACTTTGCATCATCAGAACATAGTGTAATGTCTGATACATAAGAATAGTTCAAAGGATATTTGCTGTGAATAAATAACTAATGGTGATGCTTGCTCCTTGGAAGGATAGCTATGACAAACCTAGATAGCATATTAAAAAGCAGACATACCACTTTGCCAACAAAGGTCCATATAGTCAAAGCTATGGTTTTTCCAGGAGTCTTGTACCAGATGTGAGAGCTGGACCATAAAGAAGGCTGAGCATTGAAGAATTGATGTTTTTGAACTGTGGTGCTGAATAAGACTCTTGAGAGTTCCCTGCACGCAAGGAGATCAAACCAGTCAGTCATGAAGGAAATCAGTCCTGAATATTCACTGGAAACAATTATACTGAAGTTGAAGATCCAATACTTTGGCCACCTGATACAAAGAGCTGACTCATTGGAAAAACCCCTGATGCTGGGAAAGATTTAGGGCATGAGGAGAAGGGGCCAACAGAGGGCAAGATGATTGGATGGCATCATGGACTCAATGGACATGAGTTTGAGCAAACTCTGGGAGATAGTGAAGGATAGGGAAGCCTAGTGTGCTACAGCCCAAGGGGTCACAAAGAGTAGGATGTGACTTTGCAACTGAACAGCAACAAGAGATTGAGATATAGAAACAAATTCAGAAAAGATTGGAATGATGCTGACACATGTGAATCTTTTCAGAGTTCCTTAATAACCTACTTCCTTTCCCCCTGGGTTAGTGTTCCACCTGAAGAGGAAACTTGATTTCTTGACCGACCACCAAGAGCTTAGGTGATGCAGTCTGAAAGTTAATTCCTCAGAGTGTGAACACTGAGCAGTGGAATATGTGAAACTATGGAGAGAATCAGGTATTTAAATTCCTCCTCTGTTCTCTCTTCTGTAGAGCACTTCAAGGCATGACTTCAACTTGCAACATGATCAGAGAAGTTCTGCAGGCCCAGGAAACACACTTTATGAAGGATTTGCTATCCCCCTTTCTAGTCTGTTGCAAAGAAAACATCAACCTAACAATGTGTCTCACATGGTTTACATATTTCCTTACCTTGTGCTCCTTTTGTCCTCATCCTCACCATCCTGGACTTGGATTTCTCAAATAAAGTGCTAACACTTTAGTCCTTGTGTCAGGATCTGCTCTCTATAGCACATAAATTCTAATGTTTTAAGTTGGATTTCGGGTGAATTTGGTGCTATTCAGTCCCTAGGTCATGTCTGAGTCTTTGCGACACTATGACCTATAGCACACCATGCTGCCCTGTCCTTCACTATCTCCCAGAGATCACTCAGACTCATGTCTATTGAACTGGTGATGCCATCTGATCACCTTATCTTTTGTAACTATCTTCTCCACCTGCCCTCAATCTCTCCGAGCATCAGGGTTGGGTGAATAGTGTTGGGCTTAAGAAGAGCGTTAATAAAATCCATATTGATAAGATTCTGCATCAAGAGTTATAAAAACTGAAAATAAATAGTCTGCTCTGGAATTCAAAGAAGAATGTTTGAATGAGAGGTATAGATCTATAAAACACAGGCATAAAGATTTTGGTAGACCCTTGAGTGCTATGGACTGAATGTATGTGTACCCACAAAATACATATATTAGAAACCTAATGCCCAGTGTGATGGACTTGGCATGTGAGGTCTTTGGGGTGAAGGAAGGTCAGGAGGCCCTGTCCTCATTAATGGGATTAATGCCTCTATTAAAGAAATCTGGAGGGGCTCTCTGCCCCACTCTACCATAAGAGACTACAGTGAAAAGTTCTCAGTCCAGAAGAAAAACTGCTGGCCTGCTATCACCCTGAACTCAGATTTCCAGCCTCTGAACTGTGAGAAATAAATTTCTGTTGTTTATAAACTACCTAGCTTATAGAATTCTGTTATAGTAAAGCAAGCAGATTAACAAAGAATAAGAAGAGACAATGTCTATGGCACATGAATTTGTAGGAACTGTATAGATATCAGAGAGGAATGACTAAAAATATAGAATAAAAATAAAAGAATGGTTCAATAGAAGTTACGAGGAGAGAGAGTTGCAAGAGGGACAAAGCGTACAATAGTGTCAGATGTGTTTGAGATGCCAAATACAGAAAGGAGTATAAAAAGACAGATTTTGCAATTAGTCTGTTATGGTTGATATTGTTGGGTGCTCTTTCCATGGAATGGAAGTGTCAGAAAACAAACTGTAGTAGGTTAAGCAGTGTCATGGAAGTTGCAAAGTAGAAATTATACATTCCTCTTATAAGAGACATTATTTGGAAGGCAAAGAGGTCACTGGCACTTTCACCCTAGAGAAAAATTTCACTGCCAGCATGCTTTTCTGAATGACATAAAGCAGCAGTGGCATTTAAAAACCATGCAAAGGTTATGAGATAGCATCCTTCTATAGCTATTGCTAGTATTAAACCCAGTGATTTTGTTAGCTAGAAGAAATTACAAATCACGTATAAGCATTACACTGAAGTTATTGGATATGCTGATACTGTTGCAACAAAGTAATATGGAATTAGTGATTCTTTTTATACCAAAAAATAATGCTAATCCTGGAAGATATTCTTTCTATAAAGTATTACAAAAAAATCTATAAAACTACTTCTATTGTCACAGAACAAATCAGTCATTTCTGACTGAGCTACAATAAATATTTATAGGTTATGATAGAGAAGAGGCGATATCATTAAATTCCCAAACCATACAAATCTGTTCAATAACAAAATTAAATCTAGCAGTAGACATAACCATAAATATACAGTTAAAGGCTCCATACTTAAAGTCTGATATGCAAAAAGTTTATTCAGGTTGATTAAGAATTTTAAGCTGTTACTAGAAACAGAAGATATTAAGAAGAGGTGGCAAGAATACACAGAAGAACTGTACAAAAAGAGCTTCACCACCCAGATAATCATGATGGTGTGATCACTCACCTAGAGCCATACATCCTGGAATGTGCGGTCAAGGGGGCCTTAGAAAGCATCACTACAAACAAAGCTTGTAGAGGTGATGGAATTCCAGTTGAGCTATTTCAAATCCTCAAAGATGATGCTGTGAAAGTGCTGTACTCAATATGCCAACAAATTTGGAAAACTCAGCAGTGGCCGCAGGACTGCAAAAGGTCAGGTTTCATTCCAATCCAAAGGAAGGCAATGCCAAAGAATGCTCAAACTACTGCACAATTGCACTCATCTCACATGCTAGTAAAGTAATGCTCAAAATTCTCCAAGCCAGGCTTCAGCAATACATAAATCGTGAACTTCCAGATGTTCAAGCTGGTTTTAGAAAAGGCAGAGCAACCAAATTGCCAACATTCACTGGATCATGGAAAAAGCAAGAGAGTTCCCGAAAAACATCTATTTCTGCTTTATTGACTATGCCAAAGCCTTTGACTCTGTGGATCACAATAAACCATGGAAAATTCCAAAAGAGTCTGAAAGCTTTGTTCGTAGTGATGCTTTCTAAGGCCCCCTTGACCGCACATCCCAGGATGTATGGCTCTAGGTGAGTGATCACACCATCATGATTATCTGGGTGGTGAAGCTATTTTTGTACAGTTATTCTGTGTATTCTTGCCACCTCTTAATATCTTCTGTTTCTAGTAACAGCTTAAAATTCACGTGGCAATACCAGACCACGTGACCTGCCTCTTGAGAAACGTATATGCAGGTCAGGAAGCAACAGTTAGAACTGGACATGGAATAACAGACTGGTTCCAGATAGGAAAAGGAGTATGTCAAGGCTGTATATTGTCACCCTGCTTATTTAACTTGTATGCAGAGTACATCATGAGAAACGCTGGGCTGGAAGAAGCACAAGCTGGAATCAAGAAAGAGGGAGAAATATCAATATTGCCGGGAGAAATATCAATAACCTCAGATATGCAGATGACACCACCCTTATGGCAGAAAGTGAAGAGGACCTAAAAAGCCTCTTGATGAAAGAGGAGAGTGAAAAAGTTGGCTTAAAGCTCAACATTCAGAAAACGAAGATCATGGCATCTGGTCCCATCACTTCATGGGAAATAGATGGGGAAACAGTGGAAACAGTGTCAGACTTTATTTTTTGGGCTCCAAAATCACTGCAGATGGTGACTGCAGCCATGAAATTAAAAGATGCTTACTCCTTGGAAGAAAAGTTATGATCAACCTAGAGAGCATATCAAAAAGCAGAGACATTACTTTGTCAACAAAGTTCCATCTATTCAAGGCTATGGTTTTTCCAGTGGTCATGAATGGATGTGAGAGTTGGACTATGAAGAAAACTCAGTGCAGAAGTATTGATACTTTTGAACTGTGCTGTTGGAGAAGACTCTTGAGAGTCCCTTGGACTGTAAGGATATCCAGCCAGTCCATTCTAAAGGAAATCAGTCCTGGGTGTTCATTGGAAGGACTGAAGCTAAAGCTGAAACTCCAATACTTTGATGTGAAGAGCTGACTCATTGGAAAAGACCCTGATGCTTGGAGGGATTCGGGGCAGGAGGAGAAGAGGACGACAGAGGATGAGATGGCTGGATGGCATCACTGACTTAATGGACGTGAGTTTGAGCAGACTCCGGGAGTTGGTGATAGACAGGAAGGCCTGGCATCCTGCGATTCATGGGGTTGCAAAGAGTCGTACACAACTGAGCAACTGAACTGAACTGAGAAACACTCTAAATCAAGAAGGTGATGACTCTGATGCTGCTTAGTAAAAGAAATATGGTAACATAGGACTGATGCTGAAGATGAAGCGCCAATACTTTCACCACCTGATGCATAGAATTGACTACTTAGAAAATACCCTTATGCTGGGCAAGATTGAAGGCAGGAAGAGAAGGGATGACAGAGGATGAGATGGTTGGACTGTATCACCAACTCGATGGACATGAGTTTGAACAAGCTCTAAGAACTGGTGATGGACAAGTAAGCCTGGCATGCTGCAGTCCATGGGATCACAAAGAGTCTGACACAACTGAGAAACTGGACTGAACTGAATGTAGAACCAAGACTATTAGGTTATAACCTGAAAAAAAAAGATAATCAAAAACCAGCATCTGGATATATTGAAGACAAAAACTCATGGATTGCTTTCACCAATAAGAAGATTGGAATTCATATCTAAGCCACATTATTTATTATTTGGTGGTTATACAGGCATTTCCCTTAATAAAAATAGTGCAAGCTCTCATCAGACTCCATAGGAAATCCAACTTTGGATTTCCTTCTCCACATATTTCCAGGAATCCTCATGGAATTTACTCAACATTTCATAAACACAAGAAGGCTGTAGCTTGTCTTCTCCTCCATTGGTCATCCTGAAGACATTTATTAAGAGATTCTTTGTCAATTGTGTCTTGACATCATACACCAGTCATCCCAGACTGCCATCATTCCTTCTGTATCATTTTACCAAATTTAAACACAGATCTCTCCCTAAACTTCAATCAGTCTAGATGTCAAGCAAGACTTGATTGAGAAGTTTAAGAAAACTTCCCTGACACTTCAAGATAAAAGGAGGAAATTGAACCCCAGGAAAGAAAATTGGAATTAAGTTATGATCAGAATTCACAAGTCAAGACACTTCCTTAATATCTTACTTCTGAACCCCTAGTTTACTAAACCCTATAGTGATCACTAGCAGACAAATCTGGGGCTATGACTCAGTGAGCCTCCTCACCCTGAAGTCTAGACCTTCAACCACACTGAGGCCCTCACAGAAGAAAATTATTTGTTTTCTAAGGGTAGGTTGTTTATAGACGCAACACAAACACCTCCTTTTTACATCTTCATTTTCTTGAAATTGCCAATGCCTCTGGTTTAATTAGCATAATGGAAAACTCCATTAAGCTGTTTTTCCTAAAATAAAGGAATTCTGCCCTCCAAGGTGAACTCAGCTACATCTCTGCTGTCGTTATTATTATTATTTTTATTGGGGGCAAGGAAGTTCAGTCTCAGCTAGAGCAGACATTACAGCACTATGAAATTTATTTCTTAATTTTTTTTTCAAACATCAGAACTCAGTGTATCAGGTATGTGGCAATGGAGGACAAGGACTCCTGAGATGGGGAATAAATGAGATATAGGCAACAAAACAATGGCAGCAGCTTACTACCTGGAAAAACTTCTGGGTTGCAATGCCGACAGAGGGGACACAAGCAGATGCCACTGGTTTCCCTGAATTAGAAAACATAACTGAGAGCTCAGGAATTCAAGGCGACCAGAGCTCACCAGGCAGAGTGCCAGTCCACTCTAGACACCTTATTTTGGAACAAAAGCTTCTGTGTAAACATCTAAGCATCTACTTCCGGTTTTATCCCTGTGGAAATTTTCCCCTCAAAATCATCTTTTAGGCAAGCCAAACTACTTGCAGTTCTCTGAGCATTACTTTTTCTCTGTCTTCCCAGTGAGGGATTTTTCACACTGCCCATTGCTGGATACCTTGTGTTCACAAGCGAGTATTTACTCAATGGCCAAATCTCGACTCAAACAACAATACTTCAAAGAAGTCTCCTCTAATATCCTACATCCACCCACTCCTAAAATGCAAAATACCATTGCTCTGAACTCCGCTATAGCTGTGGTACATTAGGTACTGTTTCCCCGCAAAACATCAAAGTCCAAATTCCAAGTGCCCAGGTGATCCCAATATAATCATGAGAGTCTGGAAAATCCCTGGATGGAGGTGACTGGTAGGCTACAGCCCATGGGGTCTCGAAGAGTCAGACACCGCTGAGTGACTTCATTTTCGCTTTTCACTTTCATGCACTGGAGGACATGGCAACCCACTCCAATATTCTTGTCTGGAGAATCCCAGGGACGGCGGAGCCTGGTGGGCTGCCGTCTATGGGGTCGCACAGAGTCAGACACGACTGACGCGACTTAGCAGCGGCAGGGTCGTCAGAGTCAGAAGAAGTAATGCAGCGATAGAAACAGGAAGACAGAGAGTGAAACGGGAAGATGCCACGCTGCTGGCTTTAAAGATGGAGAGAAGAGCTACAAGCAAAGGAATGCAGGCAGACTTCAAAAGCTAGAAAGTCAAGGAAATGGACTCTCCCATTGATCTACGTAAAGAATGCACTCTGCAGTGTTTTGATTCTAGGACTTTAATATGGATTTTAGAACCATAAGAGAATACATTTGTGTTGTGTTAGGTCACTGAGTTTGTGTGTGTTTTTTTAGCAGTAACAGGAAACATAAAATAGCCTATGGTCATTTCTCTTACAATGTCTAGAATGCATTATAACTGCATATCTTCTTTATATGTATGTCTTTCCTAATGAAATATAAACTTTCTAAAAAATTTTGAAATATAGTTCATTTACAATGTTGTATTAATATCTGCTGTACAACAAAGTGATTTATTTATACATACATGTTATTTTTCACATTATTTACATTAGGTTTATCACAGGATATTGAATATAATTCCAGTAGTACCCTGTTGTTTATCCATCCTATATATAATAATTTGCATCTGCTAATTCCAAACCCCAATCCTCCCTTCCCTTATGACCTTTACCCCTGGCAACTACAAATCTGTTCTCAAAGTCTGTGAGACTGTTTCTGCTTTGTAGATATGTTCGTGTTATATTTTAGATTCCACATATGAGTGTATTTTAGGGTATTTGTCGTTCTCCTTCTGACTCACTTTTCTTAGTCTGATAATCTCTAGGTCCACCCACTTTGCTGAAATGGCACTGTTTCATTTTTCATGACTGAGTAGTATCCCACAGTATGTATACGTGTGTGTGCATATACATAAAGAGAGAGAGAGTCACATCTTCATTATCCATTCATCTAGTGATGGAAAGTTGGGTTGTTTCCATATCTTCACTATTGGAAATAGTGCTGCTATGAATATAAGGGTGCATGTATCTTTTCTAATTATACTTTTGTCTGGTATAGACTCAGCAGTGAGATTGCTGGATCATATGGCAACTCTTAGATTTTTGAGGAATTTTCATACCATTTTCCCTAGTGGCTGCACCAATTTACAGTCCCACCAACAATGTAAGAGGGTTCCCTTCTCTCTACATCCTCTCTAGCATTTATTATTTATAGACGTTTTAATGATAGTCACTCTGATTTGTGTGAAGTGGTACTCCATTGCAGTTTTGATTCGCATTTTTCTAATGTTAGTGATGTTGAGCATCTTTTCATGTGCCTATTGGCCATCTGTATGTCTGTTTAGTTTTTCTGTCATTTTTCAATTGGATTTTTTAAATTATTGAATTGTATAAGCTGTTTCTATATTTTGGAAATTAAGCCTTTGTCTATCATATCATTTGCAAGCATTTTGTCCCAGTGCAAAGATCGTCTTTTCATTTTGTTTATGGTTTCCTTTGTTGTACAAAAACTTCTAAGTCTGGTTAGGTCCCATTTCTTTATTTTTACTTTTATTTCTACTGCCTTGGGAGACTGACCTAAGAACACATCAGTACTGTTTATGTCAGAGAACGTTTTGCCTATGTTTTCTTCAAGGAGTTCTATGGTGTCATATCTTAAATTTAAGTCTTTAAGCCATTCTGAGTTTATTTTTGCTTGATGTAAGGATGTGTTCTAACTATATCGATTTACATGTGGCTGTCCAAATTCCCAACACCAATTGCTGAAGAGACTGTCTTTTCCCCATTGTAAGATGTAAAATGAGTTTTTGGACTATCATTCCAGGGCAGCCCTAAATAAAGAAATGTTATAGAATCACAGAAAGAGGTATTTTTGAAGAATTTTTTTAATCTATAGAAAACAGGTGTGTATCAGTTACTCAGTAATATCTGACTTTTGTGCAACCCCATGGACTGTAGCCTACCAGGCCCCTCTGTCCATGGAATTCTCTAGGCAAGAATACAGGAGTGGGGTGCCATTCCCTTCTTCAGGATATCTTTCCAACCCAGGGATTGAACGCAGGTCTCCTGCATTACAGGAAGATTCTTTACTATCTGAGTCACCAGGGAAGCTAATGAGAGGTGAACAGGATAGAAAACAGGTGAGAGGCTGTAAATCCATGCTGATCCCAGCCTGAGCAAATACTTCATGCCTGAGAAAAGAAATCTAACCACTGGATTGTGAGCTGAACTGGGCAGCCTCCTACTGCTGTCTGTCTGTAGATGGATACTTCTCTCACACATCCTTACTACCCAAGCCTAGCCATCACTCTCTGCCTATGAGCCATACACCCTGCTCCAACTGTGGTAGCTACCACAAGAGACCTATTAGTCAGTTAGTTCTGTTGCTCAGTCATGTCCGACTTTTTGTGACCCCATGAACTGCAGCATGCCAGGCTTCCCTGTCCATCACCAACTCCCAGAGCTTGCTCAAACCCATGTCCATCGAGTCAGTGATGCCATTCAACCATCTCATTCTCTGTTGTCCCCTTCTCCTCCTGCCTTCAATCTTTCCCAGCATCAGGGTCTTTTCCAATGAGTCGGTTCTTTGCATCAGGTAGCAAAAGTATTGGAGTTTCAGCTTCAGCATCAGTCCTTCCAATGAATATTCAGGATTGACTTCCTTTAGGACTGACTGGTTGGATCTCCTTGCAGTCCAAGGGACTCTCAAGTCTTCAAAAAAAATCAGTTCTTTGGCTCTCAGCTTTCTTTCTCACATCCATACATGACTACTGGAAAAACCATAGCTTTAACTAGACAGACCTTTGTTGGCAAAGTAATGCCTTTGCTTTTTAATATGCTGTCTAGGTTGGTCATAGCTTTTAGGAGAAACAATGGAAACAGTGACAGACTTTATTTTCCTGGGCTCCAAAATCACTGCAGATGGTGAGTGCAGCCATGAAAATAAGACACTTGTTCCTTGAAAAAAAAATGCCATGACCATTTAATTTGTCTGGCATCAGAGAGGAGAGAAAAGGCTAATGCTAAATAAGAAATGCTAGGAGAGAGAATCGTTGAGGTTGTTTGCCTGTGACCATCAGCAAATGGGACTTTGTTTCCCTTCCAGGGTCTTACTTTACAATATAGTGGCTCTATAGTGTCAGTGCCAAGTTAGGAGAGTGTGAGACCTCTATATTTTTCTAGCTTCAAAATCACTAGGGAAGTTGAAGTTGTAAATAGAAAATCAGATTTCAATTTTATTCAGCTCATCACCCCTCTTATCAAAGGCGTTAGCAGAGATGATTTTCCAGTCAACTCAGTTTGGATTTGTAAGTGCATTTTCTATGGAAATATAATCTTTACAGTCAAGCTCAAGATGTAATAACAAGATTCTAGCCACAATGTCTGTAATGGGTTGAATATATCTTTACTGGTTGATCTATGAATCTCACCATCATTTAAAACATTTTGATGGTACATGACTTTGGGTCGCAAACAGACTACTTAAATATCATAGTGCATCTAGCTCAAACAGAGTCTTAATTTCTAAGTAACTAAGCACACATCATGCCAAGTAAACACCTTTGGAAAAAGCATATGTTTTTCATTCATCAGAAGCTCAAAATCTGAGCAGAATAAAATTTAAATCTGATTTTTTATTTACAACTTCCCTAGTGATTTTGAAGCTAGAAAAATATAGGGGTCTCACACTGCCTCCTTTCTTGGCAGTGACACTAAAGAGCCACCATATTACAAAGTAGACCCTGAAAGGGGAACAAAGTCTCATTTGCTGATGGTTACAGGCAAACAACTTCAACGATTTCTCTCTCCTAGCATCTGCTATTTAACATCAACTTTGTCTCTCCTCTCTGATGCCAGACAAACTAAATGATCAGGGCTACCACTTGCTATTGAACATCCAAAGAGATTAAATTTCAAATATTCACAAGAGATTGATATTGCTGGAAGAAAAACTGGAAGCCGATAAATTGCTAGATTGAGTTTACGGCTCCATATGTAATGTCATCTAAAAGAGGATGTGACAGTTTGCAAAACAAGCAGGCTCCAGGCAGCATAAGCATTTGGCTCAGGCATTTTAACAAGAACGGCAAAACTGGATTCTTGCATCCGCGGTGCCTCCAACCCTCTCATGATTCTATCATTATTTGGGTGTCTCTCTTATTGTGTTCTAGCTAGCAAACTCACAGCAAGGTGACCCAGCTTAATAGACTCATTCAGCAGTTCATGGCTCAAGAAAACCCCAAATGAAATTACATGACACATTACATATTCACTTAGGCAAAATAAATCAGTCTGATATTTCAGGACTCCCAGTAGTTCTAATTCAATGGGAAAAAGAAAACAGAAGGAGCCTGCCATCTCTGTTTCTCATCAGATTATGTACAGGTAGTTGGCATGAGTCACAGAGAAAGGCAATGGCACCCCACTCCAATACTCTTGCCTGGAAAATCCCATGGACAGAGGAGCCTGGTAGGCTATAGTCCATGGGGTCGCTAAGAGTTGGACACAACTGGGCGACTTCACTTTCACTTCTCACTTTCATGCCTTGTAGAAGGAAATGGCAACCCACTCCAGTGTTCTTGCCTGGAGAATCCCAGGGACAGGGGAGCCTGGTGGGCTGCCATCTATGGGGTTGTACAGAGTCAGACACGACTGACTGAAGAGACTTAGCAGCAGCAGTTGGCATGAGTCAAGTCATTCCCTTTTTTAAGAAGCTGTTAATCATCAAAGAGAGAGAGAGAGATGGTAGTATTTTGAGTACTTTTCCACAACAATTACCTTTTCATTTGTAATTTCAGAAACTAGTTTTTTTCTTTCCATCCTACAGGTGAAAATGTTTTCCTAACTCTGACAGATATTCATAGTGAAAAGCAAAACTTATGTTCTAGTATCTTTTTTTTCTTTTAATTTAATTCACTTATAGTATAGGTAATAGATCTGTTCTAGATATAGATATACTGTCAATAATTAAAGCAAACAAAAATATCATTTAGGCTGACTTTGCTTGGGATCTTTGCTAAAGTATTCTGGGCTTTTACGGTCTTAGAGAAATCACTACACTGTTTATATGAATAGATTTTTAGTCACTGATCATATTAAATAAATAATTTCCCAACCTTTAAGAATAGAAACAACTTCAGCAGGACAAAACCCCTTTTCTTTGTCAAGGATACTACCCCACATAGAACAGTGTATGCATTGCCCCTGATAGCCTGTCCAGGCCCTTTTCTCAGGCCTTGGGAAAGAAAGCTTTGGGCAGGATGTAGCAGAGAAGAGACCAGGAGCTGGAGAAAAACCACCCTCCCTCTTGAGGCTTTGTCTGTTTCTTCTTTCCCCTCTGTCACTTCAGTACATAACTGACAGTAGGTAGCATTCCACTGAAAATGTTCCGACAAGACTGGGGTTAGTGGTAATAACATAATTCTACCCAAGGTTCTAAAGCCATACAGTTATTCAGGGCAAAAAGGCAATTCAAATGTTTTCCTTTTCATCTTCATAGTCATACTATCTCATCTTTCAGCATATTAATTCATCTCCTTAAATTATAAATAGCATAAGCTTATTTTGATGTATTTTAGAAAAGGCATTGACTAAACAAAACTCATTTGTCCACTTTTTTTTTGAAGGAATCTGTGTCCATTTAGACTTAATCTTTTCCTTTTTTCCATTCATATTCCTTCTTCCCTCCCTTCCTTCCTTCTTTTTGCAAACATACCCCAAAGGTATTTTTACTCTTACTTCCTATGTCTAACATTTAAATTCTTATTTAGAGTGTGTCAAAATAGAAGTAGCATATAAATATTCTGAGAATTGGAGAGCTAATTAAATATATGTCAAAGAAAATAATCTTGTAAAAAAGGAAAGTACCATATCCTTTATAGAACTCTAGCTTCAAAATTGTTTTAGACATCTGTCTGATACTTTCAGCTCATAAATTGTTATCATAATACAAAAACAAGCCTGAATTAAATTAATTCTTACTGTTCTATGAATATCTTACTTTCAGAACTGAAACATACTTAATATTTTTGTTTTTAGTAAGATTTTGTATTTTTCATAATATCATTATTTTTAAAATATTAGTGCTTATGACATTCTAACCTATAGGGAAATTTAATCTCAAATATATTTATGATAAAACTATATTTTTAGAGAAATATATCCTCCTTTCATATTCTCTTACTATGTGTCATCAGTTGTATGGGATCTGTGGCTGTTACTGCTGCTGCTAAGTCACTTCAGTCATGTCTGACTCTGTGCAACCCCATAGCCTGCAGCCCACCAGGCTCCCTTGTCCCTGGGATTCTCCAGGCAAGAACACTGGAGTGGGTTGCCATGTCCTTCTCCAATGCATGAAAGTGAAAAGTGAAAGTGAAGACGCTCAGTCGTTTCCTACTCTTAGCAACCCCATGGACTGCAGCCCACCAGGCTCCTCCACCCATCAGATTTTCCAGGCAAGAGTACTGGAGTGGGGTGCCTGTGGAGGCAAGCCCTAAACATTTTCTCAGCCCATCTAGATAGCAATGTGAGAACTTCTTTCCATATATTCATATTCATATGCACTATATATACTTTCTGATATATTTATGATAAAACTGGATAAAGTTTCTAATTCTGTCTTCATTTCCCTCTAAATCTTGATTAATGGATATAACACTTGCACCCTAAAAAACATGAACTGAGTTATAACCTAGCAATATTACCTGCATTTTGTACACAGCAATGAAAAATGTCAGAATTCAGCTCTGTGCTAAGTCTGCTGACCTGTTAGGTTAGCGTTAAGAAAGGCATTTTCCATCCCAAGGCCTGAGTCTCCTGATATATTAAATAAGAAAAATTTAAAAGCTAGTTTCTACATCTACTTTCAACTCACAGATTTTAAGCCTTTTCTTTGTTTTATTGTGTACTATGGTTTCATTTTAAAATCAATCTTATTAAAGTATGAAGCAGAAGTTGCTCAGTTGTGTCTGACTCTTTGCAACCCCATGGACTATATGGTCCATGGAATTCTCCAGGCCAGAATACTGGAGTGGGTACTTTCCCTTCTCCAAGGGATCTTCCCAACCCAGGGATTAAACTCAGGTCTCCCGCATTACAGGCAGATTCTTTACCAGCTGAGCCACCAGGGAACACTTTACAGATACAAAAGTACTGATTTTAAAGTGTATCATTCATGAATTTTGACTGATATACATATATATCAGTTGAGTGATTATATATATATATATATATATATAAAACTAGCATTTCAAACAGAAGACATTTTCAGCTTCTCAGAAAGTGCCCTCAGGGCCTTTTCTGGTGACTTGTAAGCCTTCCATGTGGCTGCCGGCAATCACTCACTGATAGCCCCTCTGACTGTCCTAGAAGAACATGTATATTTAGTCATTCAGGATGGCTTCTTTTGTCTGAATTATACTCAGTATAATCTATTTGAGAAATGTACATATTCTTATGAGTATCAGCAGATTATTTCTTTTTATTGAGAAATCACATTCTTTTTTGTGTATTTACTATATTTTGTTTAACCAATCGCCTGCTACTCTGAATATCTGTATACAAGTTTTTGTGTGGACATATGTTTTCATTTCTCTTGGTCCTTTATCTAGGAACAGAATTGCTGGAACTCATTATAATTCTGGTGGCTCAGAGGTTAAAACGTCTGCCTGCAATGCAGGAGACCTGGGTTCAATTCCTGGGTCAGGAAGATCCCCTGGAGAAGGAAATGGCAACCCACTCCAGTATTCTTGCCTGGAGAATCCCATGGACGGAGGAGCCTGGTGGGCTACAGTCCATGGGGTCGCAAAGAGTTGGACACGACTGAGTGACTTCACTTCACTTCACTTCATTATAATCCTGTTTAATCATTTGATAAACTGCCCAACTGCTTTCCAAAGTGACTGCATCATATGATATTTCCCAGTTAATGAGGGTTTTAATTTCTCCATCCCTTGTCAAAATATATTATTATCTGTCTTTTTTGAATTGTTATCTCATTGTGGTTTTGATCTGCAATCCTCTCATGTCTAATGATACTGATATATTCATGTACTTACTGCCATTTTTATATATTCTTTGGGAAAATATCTATTCATATTATTTGTCCAGTTTTAATTGTGCTATTTCTTTTTATTTTTGAGCTATATGAATTATCTACATCCTTAACAGATATGTTATTTGCAAACTATTCTCCTATTCTGTGAGTTGTATTTCACTTTCTTGATGGTGTCCTTTGAGAATTTTTCATTTTGATGATGTTCAATTTATTTTTTATTTGTAAGTATGGGCTTTTGTTGCCATGTCTAAGAAACCATTACATCATACAAGATTATGAATATTTATGCTTATATTAAAGACTCTTAGTTTTCTCTCATATTTAGGTCTTTGATCCATTTTGAATTCATTTTGGTATATGGTGTGAGGTAGGGGCCCACTCAATTCTTTTGCCTATGGATGTGCAATTGTCCCTTTATTGAAAATACCATTCTTTCTCTGTTGAACTATCTTGGTATCCTTGTTAAAATCCTTTGATTGTAAATGAGGATTTATTTTCGGACTCTCAGTTCTGTTCCATAGCTCTATATGGCTTAGCTATACCATACTATCTTGATTGCTGCACCCTTGTAATAAGTTATTAACCTTATAACTTATGAATTTGCTAAATATATTTACTAGTTCTAATGATTTTGGTAGGGCTCCTTGGATTGTATATATAGATATAGATATAGATATATAGATATAGATATAATGTCATCAACAAGTAAACAGTTTTTCTTCCTCCTTTTAAACTGAATATTTTTTATTTATTTTCATTGCCTGGTTGGAATCTCTATTACAGTTTTAGTTAGACATAATAAGAATAAATACCCTTGTCTTATTCTCAAATTTACAGGGAGAAACATTCATTCTTTTACCATTAACTATGATGTTAAGCGTAAGAGTCTATAAATGTCCTTTTATAGTCTCTTCTTTATTTGCTAAAAACTTTTATCAAAAATTGATGTTAAATGTTATTAAAATAAGTCTATTTGTTTTAAACAAATATAATATTTTGCTTCCTGTGAACTAGGCACTGCTCTAAAATGCTTTACAAATAGTACCTCATTTAATCCTCTACCAATTCTGGTAACTTGAACTAGTTTTGAACAAATAATGAACTATTATTGCCCCATTCACAGATAAAGAAATAGGCAGAGAGAGTTTAAGTAACTTGCCCAAAATGACATGGCTAATAAATAGCAAATGTGGGATCTGAACTAAGAGAATTTGTCTCCAGAACCTGTAGTGGTAACCATTATGTCATGCTGCTCATTTTCCAAGTGTTCCTTGCAAATGGTACAGCCTAAATAAGCACAGCCAAGATTAGTTTTCTCTAACAGTGAGTAAGCAGTTGTGTAAACCATGCAAGAATTGCCAACCACTCAATACATTAAACAAGATAGTGCGTGGATAGAGATAAAACAGGTGATAAAGATTCCAATATATTTCAATAAAGTCATTTGACAATCTGTTTTCCTCATGCTTACTTAGCACAATTCCAAGTACTAAGTCTTGTAATATACTTCTCCATTCTCACTGAAACATACGGGCTATATTCCAAAATTTCAGAAACTATTTTCTCAGAGAAACAGTTTATATGAATAAATGATTATATTCTTCAAAAAAGCACACACACGCAAAGCCTCTGTAACTCATGGTGATGTTTTAGTGATGCATTCAAGATTGGCCTTCTAATCAACATGCTTGACGTTAAAGTTCATCTCCTCCTCTGGCAAACTGGATACTCTTGGACAAATCATTTAACTTTCTGTTCTACTTGTTTCTCCATCTATACAATTGGGATAACAGCACTACCTATTGTAAGAGCATTAAAGAGAGTGCTGAATGGTAAATTGCATATGCGGTACCTGAAACATTGCTTAGTACGTTCAATTAGTGTCAATTTTACTTTCACTCATAAATTGTACTAATTCAGTGAAACCTATCATAATTTCTTACACTGTTTCTATAGGAAAATCAATTCTGAATTCCAAATGGGACACCAGGCCCACATTTAAACCAAAACAGAGGAAATGTCATTGGCAAATGTTTGGGGCCAAAGTAGAAGCTTTGTGTTATCATGTTGATTTTATTGCTCAATATAATCTTGAGATAGTATTTGTAAATCATTTATTATTGAAACTCCTACAATGGAAATGTTAAAAAATATTCACAAGAGGTTCCCATTAAGTTACAATATACTCTGAATTCTCTACTGGTAGCATCCTGTATCTATATATTCTTGAAATCGAGCTCTATCAGTTTGATATGATTCATGAATGCATTCCATGCTTGTACTATAAAACCAAGAGGGAAATAATGCCTTCACTTGAAAAAGAATCCATAGAGATCTGGCTTCGTTATGGGATGTTCTTCTCACTCACATTTTTTTTTTGTTTTATTTATATTTCAGTTTCTAGCAGCTACAAAACTGTATTCAAAATATCCAAAGTGTTAAATCTTCTACAAAGACCAGCTGTCTACCCAACTGCAAGTTTTTAAAATTAAGCTTTCTAGATTGGAGGGCCAAGAAGGAAAAAAGAAGAAAAAATAGAGGGTAGAATAGGTCGATTGAGTACATATGAAAGTCAAAGCGTTAGTTTCTATTATAAGAAAACAGCTAAATAGATCAAAATCTTACAATATATGAATCTAAAAATGCTTCCGTATGTTATTCTCTAATGAGAGTGATGGACAAACCAAGAATGTCAACAACTTCATATGTTAGTCCAGCTATACTTTACCAAATAAACCCCAGTTTATGTGCTAACAAATGCTATTCTTGCCAAAATGATAATTTTTACCATAAAAATGTCATGAGGAATAGAGCAAAAATTTTATAGCGGAAAAATTTGGAGCAACGAACTGGAGATACGACTGATTCTCGTTCAGTATAGCTGGGATAAATATTAAATCTTAGTAATCAGTTTTCTAATAGAAACCTCATTTCAACCTTAATTATATCTATTCTCTTGGTGCCATGACTATAAAAATTCAAGGAGAAAAATATTTAAGAATAAGTTGTCATTCATGAAAGAGTTTCAGTCCCTTTGGAATGGATCATGATTCACTGTGACCAGCACAATTATTTCTTGCTAGCACAAGGATCACTTCACTGGGTGAAATACCTTAGGCTTCTCCCCATCTCATCTATACCTTATTAAGAAAATTCTAAATACATTTTTTTTTCTTTTTTGCCTGCTCTTACTATGGTAACTAATAATACTGATACACTAAAGCATAGTGTCTTGAGTTTGCTATAGACTGCCTTTAGAAAATAGTAACATTTTAGGAAACAAGAAGGGTAGCTTTGTGTATAAATAAAGAAATATATTTGTTTTGGTTCAAAATATGTATATGTGATATATCTGTGTGTATGTATGTGTATAGGACATGTGTGTGTATATATGTATACACACATATAAATATATATAGAGAGAGACTTCCCTGGTGGCTCATATGATAAAGAGTCTGCCTGCAGGCAGTGCCGGAGACCTGGGTTCAATTCTTGGGTCAGGAAGATCCCCTGGAGAAGGAAATGGCAACTCACTCCAGCATTCTTGCCTGGAAAAACCCATGGGCAGAGGAGCCTGACAGGCTTCAGTTCATGGGGTTGCAGAGTCAGACATGACTGAGCAACTAACCCTGGAAAAGAGACAAAGAAACTGATTTTGTAAACAAACATTTTGGCATATGATTAAATATTCAAATGCTTTATGGTCATTTCCAAACAACACATTCCAAATGTGTAGAAGAGAGTTACTTGCTGTCATAAACTCAGTGAGGAAGATTTTTTTGGGGGTGACCCACTTTCAGAGGAGAGCGATATCATCCAGATGTGGCCCTGCAATTACTGACATCTGCTGAAAGAGCTGGGTCACTACCAGCTGAAAGACCCCAGCATGTGTTAATCAGGAACACTCTTGCCGACTTTGGGCAGTGGAAATATTTTAGTTTATATATGGCCTGTATCACTCGAATGCCTGGCAACTTCAATTATTTCTCCTCTCTGCCCTCTATTCAGCCCAGCTTCCTCACCGGAAGGGTCTTGCTTTATGGGTACCCAACCCCACACAATCAAGTCAGTAAGTCCTGCTGATGCCTCTGACTCAGGGAGGTAAAGAAGCAAGTTATGTTTATCCTGGCTCCTCAACTCCCCAGGATGGAGCACCTAAAAGCAAGCAATACTCTTTCTTGCAGACTCTTTGCAGTGTTATCTGAAATGTCTCCCTCCATGACAGGACTAATGATTGGCATGGAAGAGAATGCGAGAAATCCCCTTTTGCCAAATCGGTTAAGGTGAGGGGAAACAAAGGAATTAAAACTATTCAGAGGACAAGAACCTCCATCCTGCCATATGTACAGTCAGAACCTAACCACTCACCTTGGTGGCTCAGTTGGTAAAGAATCTGCTTTCAATGCAGGAGACTCAAGTTCATTCCCTGGGTCAGGAAGACCCCTTGGAGAAAGAAATCACAACCCACTACTGTATTCTTGCCTGGAGAATTCCATAAACAGAGAAGCCTGGCAGGCTGCAGTCCATGGGGTTGCAAAGAGTTGGACACGACTGAGTGACTAAACCACCAACCACTCACCAATAATCAATGGAAACAGAGCAACTAGAAGTTGTTCAGAGCAATCCTTTATGGTAGGAAATAATGTTTCCAATATTTTTTTTTTCTCTCAATGAAGCTTAATAATATGTTCCAAGCTACTCACTATAATTTTGTTTTGGTTGGCTATTGTAAATCTAATGTTTCTTGTGGACTAAACGGTCAGAATCTCCAAAATAAATACAAAAGACATTGTTAAATATCATCAGTTGTGAACTTTTCATCAGAGTGAGAAATTATTTTAAAAGAAACTATGCATGAATAGTATGAAAGGTGAAAGTGTTAGTCATTCAGTCATGTCCGACTCTGCATGGACTATGGCCCACCAGGCTCCTCTGTTCATGGAATTCTCTAGGCAAGAATATTAGAGCTGCCATTCCCTCCTCCAGGGGAGCTTCCCAATCCAGGGATCGAATCTGGGTCTCCTACATTGCAGGCATATTCTTTACCATCTGAGCCACCAGGGAAGTCCCTTATAAATGGTAGAGAACACTATATAAATATATACAATTTCTACCTGATTTGAAGACATTTAATTGCATAATAAAAATGACCATCTCTTCAATAATTCTTACTTCTTATACTATATAACAAACTCACTCTATCTCTGCATATCAACATTATCCTATATCCAAGTATATATATATACACACACACACACACACATATGCACACTCTCTTTTTTGAATAATTATATTGTCTAATCTTTTTCTCACTGACTTTGCTAATTACACATAACCCTCATATGATTGATCAATGTTTTGAAGGTATGGCAAGTGTCTCATACAGTGCTCTAGGGATTCAGGACAGGTTCCTATCAGAAGCCATTAAAAGTAGTTTTCATCTATAAATTTCCCTTGAGTTTACTTAGTAAGTGCTGGGTCTCTCTGATGTGCAACATCTCGTGGGCAGAATCTATTTGCTTTTCTAATTTTCATATTTTTGCCAGGTTTCTAACCAAGGGAAAAAAAATTCTAGGCAGGGATAATGTTATCTCTCCACTTCAAGACCTCTTAAATAATACAAAATTAATTGCAATCTTTCTTTCTCAATGAAGCATAAAGACTTTCTAAAGAAAGCAGTTGTTGCTTGCTAGGTTAACCATACATTTTGAACTTAAAAGCTTTTTTTTTTTTTTAATTGCCAAGATCATACTTGATACAAAGAAAAATTTGCTGGTTTTTGAAAACTGTTTTTAAAGCTAGTTTAACTATAGGACTTCATTGAGGGTTCCTCCATCCTGGGATTTTCCAGGCAAGAGTACTGGAGTGGGTTGCCATTTCCTTCTCCAGGGGATCTTCCTGACCCAGGGATGGAACCCTGGTCTCCCGCATTGTAGGCAGATGCTTTTACCATCTGAGCCACCAGGGAAGTCCATTAAGGGTTTAGACTTAGAGAAGACAATGAGGAAAGATGCTTAGATGGTACAAATAAGCTAAAGAACAATAGAAAAGGATCTAGCAATCAGTGAGTCACTTTTTAATTAAAAATAAAAATTCATGAGATCCTGTGCAAGCAGTAAAGTACAGAAAGCTAATATTTGTTCATAAAACCATCTCAGTGAAAGTTGAATGCAGAATATTAAACTATTAGACTACTTATAAGATAGAGCAAAGGAGTTCATTTAATTCCTTAATAAATGGAAATAGAAAAACGTACTCTGAAAGGGAATAATATGCAGTCAACGTCTTACAAAAGATACATTGGCCATTGAGATGCAGGATGATTTATATTAGGATAATAGGCATTTTGTTTGTGGATCTCACATTTGTAAAGAAATGATTTCTTACTTTTTGCCCACTAAATTCCCCCCAGACTTCAAGCCCAGCTAGTCTTTCTTCAGTTCAGTCCAGTCAGTTCAGTTGCTCAGTCGTGTCCAACTCTTTGGGACCCCATGAACCGCAGCACGCCAGGCCTCCCTGTCCATCACCATCTCCCGGAGTTCACTCAGACTCACATCCATTGAGTCTGTGATGCCATCCAGCCATCTCATCCTCTGTTGTCCCCTTCTCCTCCTGCCCCAGTCTCATTGGAAAAGTCTTTCTTATTACCTTGAATATAGATCCTTTCCTTTTAATTCCACAGGCATCAACCTAATGCAAATATTGTCACCTCATACCTGAATTCTGATTGTGGACTCAACTGACCTGTTTTTTTTTTTTTTTTTTTTTTTGCTTCATCTACCTTTTTCTACCTACTTCTTCCAGAGTAAAACCTTTATAGTAATGCATCTTCCCTTTTACCAAACCTTTTCATATTTCTCTGAATCCTACACAGTAAGTCAAGGAAATGTGGCTTAGTGCTAAAGGCCCTCACTGAACTGATCTCAGCCAACCATGCCTCTTTCTTCTCCACGCTGTGACAGAGCTGGGGTGCCTGTCAAGACCTGCATACACTCTGTGTTCCCATCCTGCCTGTTCACTCTGTAATTCCCATAGCATGAAAGGCTCTTTTAATCTCCTTCTACCTATCTTCCTTCTATTCATATTTTGCAGCCTTCTCAAATTAGATGTCATCTCCACAGACTATATTTTTTCCTATTTTTGCAGTTGAAAATTATTTCCATCTTTTAATCCACAGGCCTTGCTCTGGCATAAGTGAAATTTATCAGGTGTAATTGACCAAGGGCTTTAAAGTTTGCCTAACCCTGACACTTTTCATGCTTTATGTCCTCTACTGCTTCTAGATATACGAAGAATCAAGCCCAAGGCTGTCACATAGCAGTAACACACTGAATCATTGTTGAATGAATGGTATGTGCAAAATCTTAGTGGTAACGTAATAATGAACAATGTACCCTCTAATCATAGTTGGTGAACTTACAAGATAATTACCGAAAAGTATACTACCTATCCTCCACTTGCTACTTTTTGACAAATCTAACAAATTTATGCATATCAAGTGCTTACCACACAATTTCTAGTAATAGTAAATGCCCAAAATGGTACTGTCGTTATAAGTATTAGTAATTATATTAGTAGTACTTGTAACAGTATTGTTGTGTGTAAAGGCTTATGTCTGTCTTAATCTGCTTTGCATATGCTCCTACTCAGTGAGTTTAAAATGTGTTTATACAAAAACAGAGTAAAGAGAGAAAAATTGAGTGTTACATGTCACAATTAGCACTCAAATTAAGCACAGAAATTACAAGTCCATTTTTCATTTCAAAAGTGAGTTCACTTTTTACCACCTTTTCTAAAGTGAGATGTCATGTCTAACAATCTGATGACTAAAAGTGAAAAGTCATCACTGCCCTGTGAAATCGCCACGCTTATTCTCCCCCTTCTAAGACAGAGCCTTGTCCTAGTCTTTATTTTCTTGTTTTAAATTTACCCAAAGCAAGAATTTTCCTCACCAAAATTATAGTCAGTCTTTGGCAGATAGATTGGTTGTACACAAAGTTCAAAATTTCATGATTAAGGATTCTATAGTTTCTGAAAAGAGAAAGATTTTTCTCTGAAAATTAACTGCTGTTAATTATAGGAGGAGGAGCTGGGGGAGACAAAGATGCTAACACTCCAGGAACAGACTAAAATTAGAAGCAAGCAAGATGACGGACAATGATGAATCAGCTTTACTCTCGTACCATCCTGACTGAAAGAAATTAAGAGGGACTAGGAAAGTGACAGCTTTCTGGTCTAAAGTTAGGAAGTGCATGATCTTCCCTGTTTGAATACAGCTTGGATCGTCCATGGATTATTGTAAAATGTTATATTAATACTTCAGTTGGTTCATGTTTTCTAATACTCTGATCAGCTCACTTTCCAAAGAAGAAATAGACTGCCCTGTGAAAAATCTGGATAGAGTAAAGCCACTTCAGAAGTATGTAACTGCTTAACAATAAGCAAAAGCCTTCAGTCAAGGACGTTAATAACACAAGAAGTTTGCATCTAAAAATTCTATCTAAAAAATACTGGTTGACAGAGAATGGGTAACATTGACCTAGATCAGCTTTAGTTGCCCTTAAATGTTTATTTTCGCTACGATTAATCTTATAGCTTTGAAAAATGATACTGTCGTAATCAGATGAGTGGGCAACTAGATAGGGGGGCATTTCATTCAAGGACTACAGATGACTATGAGTAATAACAACAACCTGTGAACCAAAGGACACAGTTTAAATGTCAATATCACATATCCATTTGAGGAAAGATTTTTTGGGTACTATTTGTGTGGTGCATTGGAGAAATTAGGAAGGATATTTTATTGTCTAAAAATGCTAAATAAAGTTGCATCATTTCTAGCATTACACTCAGCTTCTTAGTGAACAATCTCCAAACTGCCGTTCATAGTCCAGGAGTACAAAGATGAATATATCATTAGGATAGTTTACCCAACTTAAAGGTTTCAGTGTGTGACCATCTGGAGCGAAACTATATTCTCAGTTGGAAATCCAGTTTCTCTTTCTTATTGAAAACACTTCTCTGTCTTCAAGAAGAGCAGGTTGTTTCATATAATGGGTTCAAGGTTAAATTTTCAATGAAAAAAAATTAGAACTATTTCTGAGAAGAATTCAACCTTTTATTTGAAAGAGGTAATTATGAAGCAATTTCCCAAAGATACTGAGAAGCTGATTTTGTTCTCTTCTGTTCTTTTTCTTAAAAAAAAAAAAAAACCTAAAAGGATATCTGTACAGCTATACACACATGTACCAACAAAAGTATAGGTTACAGACTGAAGACTAGCAAGCCAGATCAAATACAGTGGTGACGTGGCAGAAGGCAAAGAACAACTTTTCTAAATTTTATGTCAGGCAACTTCATCCTAAATATAAAGTAGTAGTAGAAAACAAAATGCTTTGGGAAATCAAGATTGAATTTGTCACGTGATCTTAGAAATCCATACAACTACTGGATACTACATCAACAAAGCACCAAATCAAGAGGTAGAAGACAATTAGGAAAATTGTGTTTTTAGGCATTTGTATGTGAAAGCATACATCAGGTGTTATAAACAGCCCACTCCATGTTAAACATTTTTTCTACCCTCAAGGCATTTATAACCTAATGAAAGGGGATAACATGTTCAAAACTAACATTAATATAAACAAAATAAAACAAATACATAAATAAGGTGTGAAACTTTATTTTAAACATAACAATGCTAAGGAGTTTTAATCATCAGATCAGAATATTTTTTTAAGTTTGATCATATCAAGAGTAAAGAGAATGAGAGAAAATATATTTGTGCAACAAGAATTATATGAAAAGCAGTTCCTTATAGCTACTCCAAAGAGAAAATTGGCAGATTCTATTAAAATTTTTAGAATACACACTTTTTGTGATCCAGAAATTACACATTTTGATTTGTCTTCTAAAGCAACACTTATCCATGGGCTTAAGGCAACATGAACAGAGATATTCATTGCAGTATTCTCTTTAAACAAAACTAAAAATAAAACCAGCTTTATGGCAGATGCAATTTATCCCACCAGGAGTAGCAATCAATTGTTAAACTTCGCTAGTACAAACTTATTTTATTTTGCCTCTTACATAATCCTTTGGACAATAGTTGGGCTAATATTCAGTGAAGCTCTCTTGTTCAAACTCTCTTTAGACCTTTACTTTTGAGCAGAGTGACAAGAATTCAAGAAAAATAAATTGGGACTCACTGGCTCTCAAAGTATCCTTTCTGACAAGACAAATGTTCCTGCTGCCTCAACTCTTAGAGATGTACAGACTCTGCTCTTTTTGGATTGGAAATTTGCCAATAAACTATTAGACTAAATTGTCATGTTTCAAATGCTGCCCAAATAGGATTGCAATCTTAGATGAACTATGTCAGATATAAGATTGATATGGAAAAAAGCAATAATTTTTCTGTATACCAGCAAGATAACATGTATATGGATCCCATTGTTAAAGAAACTGACAAAATTGCCTATGATTAAAATTAACAATTTTATGAAAAAATTAGAAAAGTTAAAATTATAAAAATTAAACACAAGACATAAACTCACACTTAACTAACCAGAATGTCACACTGAATTGTTTTTTTAATGGAGAGACAAAATACATTAAAAAGCCCTTTATAAAAGAATGAACAATACTAAGGTAATCCCACTTAAAATTTAAGTGAAGTTTAACTTAACAAGTTAAGCTTATTTTAAACATATGAGTGGGAAACGTGTGATAGAAAAGCTAAAAATCTTTATAAAAGGACAATTTCAGGGTAAAGGAAATGTAGGATATTGATATATGCAAAATACATGAAATTTTAAGAGTTTTTTTTGTAAAATGTCTAAATATACAAAAGGAAAACAATGAAAAGTCAACAAGCATACTTGTCTATTCAGAGAAATTAACTTTATGATACCTGCAGCACTGCAACTTAGTGAAGTAAAGAATTTCATTAAAGGCTTGGGAAAATCTGGAGAAAACAAAACCACATGTCTTTTATAAACCATGCCCCCAAATAAACTGCAGGTATGTTAGAGTAGCAGAATATAAATTTAAAACCACAATACATTTTTTAAAAAATATACAGCATTTTTATGATCTTGATTATAAAGCATTTTTGTACATAAGACCAAAAAAGTAAACAAGTAAACAATAAAAACAAACCCCCCCAAACCCAGAAATCATAACATTTTTCTATGTAAAAACTTTAAAATTATTTCAAATAAAGCATGTATCATAAACAAAGTAAAGAAAGACAAATCTTTAAATACAGGATAGAAACAGACTGTGGAGGAGATGGACTGCTAAGCTAAGTAGAGTAAATTTCCATCTGTGAGCAACCAGAAAGCATAAAACCATTTTGATAAGAAGACTAGAGTGATCAAAGATGCCTTTTAACAACAGAATTTGTTCAGCCATATAAAGGATGAATTGGAGTCACAGCAGCAGGCCAGGTGGAAAGAGAATGCTGTGTACACAGCTGTTCAATTTGGAGTCAAAAAGATCAATTATGAAGTAGTAACAAGGCAAGACACAGCAAGGGCCACTGTGATGACTATGGGAAGGTGAGAATCATATGTGAGAATTGTAAGACAGGTCCAAGAACTAATATTTCTTGAATATGTGTGTTTATTAAAGATTTTAATTTGCCCAAGGGGACACAGAAATATATTACTAAGTTTGATCTCTCCAATGCCAATCCTATGTTTTCTCTGTATATATATATTTCAAGTGAAGTGAAGTGAAGTGAAAGTTTTAGTCATTCAGCTGTGTCTGACTATTTACAGCCCCATGGACTGTAGTTTTCCAGTTTTCCTCTGTTCATGGATTTCTGCTAGCAAAAATACTGGAGTGGGTGGCCATTTCCAATTCCAGGGCATCTTCCCAACCCAGGGAACAAATTTAGGTCTCCTGCACTGCAGGCAGATTCTTTACTGATGGAGCTACCAGGGAAGCTCAAAATACCTCATAAATAACCTACCCTTAAGCTAGGTATGGTGATCCATGGTCCAGTAAAAAAATCAGTTCAGTTCAGTCACGTCCGACTGTTTGTCACTCCATGGACTGTAGCACACCAGGCCTCCCTGTCCAACACCAACTCCCGGACTTCACTCAAACTCATGTCCATTGAGTTAGTGATGCCATCCAACTATCTCATCCTCTGTTGTCCCCTTCTCCTCCCTCCTTCAATCTTTCCCAGAATCAGGGTCTTTTCAAATGAGTCATTTCTTCGCATCAGATGGCCAAAGTATTGGCATTTCAGCTTCTGCATCAGTCATTCCAATGAATATTCAGGACTCATTTCCTTTAGGATGGACCGGTTGGATCTCCTTGCAGTCCAAGGGACTCTCAAGAGTCTTCTCCAAGATTACAGTTCAAAAGCATCAATTCTTCAGTGCTTAGCTTTCTTTATAGTCCAACTCTCACATCCATGCATGACTGCTGGAAAACCCATAGCTTTGATTAGACAGACCTTTGTTGGCAAAGTAATGTCTCTGCTTTTTAATATGCTGTCTAGGTTGATAATAGCTTTTCTTCCAAGGAGCGAGCATCTTTTAAATCCATGGCTTCAGTCACCATCTGCAGTGATTTTGGAGCCCAAGAAAATAAAGTCTGACACTTTCCATTGTTTCCCCATCTATTTGCTGTGAAGTGATGACACCGGATGCCATGATCTTAGTTTTCTGAATGTTCAGTTTTAAGCCAGCTTTTTCACTCTTCTCTTTCTCTTTCAAGACGCTGTTTAGTTCTTTAGTTTCTGCCATAAGGGTGGTGTCATCTGCATATCTGAGGTTATTGATATTTCTCCCAGCAATCTTGATTCCAGCTGGTGCTTCATACAGCCTGGCATTTCACATGTTTTCTGCATATAAGTTAAATAAACAGGGTGACAATATGCAGCCTTGACATACTCCTTTCCCAATCTGGAACCAGTCTGTTGTTCCATGTTCAGTTCTAACTGTTGCTTCTTGACCTGCATACAGATTTTTCAGGAGGCAGGTCAGGTGGTCTGGTATTCCCATCTCTTTCAGAATTTTCCACAGTTTGCTGTGATCCACACAGCCAAAGGCTTTAGCATAGTAAATGAAGCAGAAGTAGATGTTTTTCTGGAACTCTTTGCTTTTTCAATGATCCAATGGATGTTGGCAATTTGATGTCTGGTTCCCCTGCCTTTTCTAAATCCAGTTTGAAAATCAAAAAATATCAGGAAGAAGTATCAGACAGAGTATCTGTAAGTGGGGTAAGTACAGAAAGAGGTTAACTCAGCAGGCTGAGTTTTTCAAACTCAATGTCTTTCCCCCAAAATAAAAAAAAAAAAAAAGGGCTTGTATTCATGATTGGCCCTTCACCAACTTCTAAGAAATGACCTTGGAATATTCTGACCAATACAATAATTTTTTTTATATCTGAAGTCTTGGGCCATGAATTAGCAGTTTAATCCGATAGTTTATGCGAACCATGTGATGTATGATGACTTACTTTTACTCTGAGGGGTTGGAGTCTGAGTACCTGATGTTAGAAATATCACTGTTGGATGAAGGAAGCCAGTCCCCAGACTACTCCTCTGGGAGGGAACATATGGAAGACTATGCCTTGTTTCTCCTCTGCCTTTTCCCTTTGCTGATTTTACACTGTAACCTTTTGGTATAATAAACTTTAACCATGAGTATAACATCTTTGCTGATTCCTGTGAGTCTTCTCAGCAAATTTTGGAGACTATGGGTACTCTTAGGGAAGTCTGACACACTGCATTTGCTCTAGGAAGGACTACTCTCTGATGCATATGAATAATTTTTCTTCTAGGATGGCTAGTGAAGGAATCTGAGAGAGCCAAAAACAAGAGTACAATGTTTTAGAAAACAGGGAGGATGGAAAGAAGAAAGGAGGGAAAGGTGGTGGGGTGCGGAGAAGGAAGGAAGAAAAGAAGAAAAGGAGATTTCAAAGTAACTAAAGAATGAAATTATAGCTTCCCAGGTAGTCAAGTGGTTAAGAATCTGCCTGCCAATGCAGGGGACATGGGTTAGCTCTCTGGTCAGCAAGATCCCACGTGCCCTGGAGCAGTTACGCCTGTGTGCCACAGCTGCTGAGCCAGGCACCAAGACCCTGTGCTCTGCAAAAGAGAAGCCACTGCAATGAGAAGCCTGCACCACAACAAAGAGTAGCCCCCACTCGCCTGAACTAGAGTAAAGCCTGCACGCAGCAATAAAGACTGCAGAGCCAGAAATAAATCAATGTTTTAAAAATGAATGAAATATAAAAAACCAGTGATAACTTTATGAAAAAAGCAGTCAGTACAATGAAGAAACCTAATTATAAAAGGTTTCAAGAGTCAGCAGGACATGAGGAAACAGGATTTACATGTAGACTACTCAAGAAACCTGGTGGGATAATGGAAAAAGACCAGAGTTTGATTCAGTCATAGAGGTAAGTTTTATTTGCTTTTAATAGCATGCTAATAAGACATATAAATTCAATCACAAGACCTGGATTCAGTTTCTGCTCTACCATTTATTTTTTCTGTGACTAATACTTGTCACACAATTTCTCTGGACCCCAGTTATCTCATCTGTAATCAAAGGGGCTAATACCATTATATTTGCTTTCCAATACAGTTATTGTGAAGGTCAAATGATAAGTTCTTTTGTGAAAATGTTTGGGAGAAATCTAAAATACTCAACACTTTTAATGATTATTTTTACCTCCATTTTATGTGTATACATAAAATATAATTAGGCAAAATGTTAAAAAGAACCTAACCCACCTTATTCTCTCTGGTTTTAGTTAATGGATATACAATGAGTGCTTGAAGTAATGTACAAAAAAAGTATCAGTATGGAGTATAGTTCTTTACTATTGCTTCTAAATTACTAGAGTTACTGAAGAAGCATCACGTTGTTGAAGTTTTTCATCTCTCACTATTATATTAATAGACAGGGAACGATTACAATTTAGACTGGAAATGATCCTCAAATTTCATCCTCCTTTGTGTGGGGAGCTATTATTTAACCATCTAGTAAGAACACTATACACCAGATAAGAAGATTAATTCTAGATCATTATTGTATAAGAAACTGAAAAGATTTTAATTTGATTTGCCTTCTTGATCAATGTATTCTTCAATAAAATTTGAACCACAATATTAAAAATAATTATTTTGTGAAATATTCAAATACATAAGTTTAAATACAATTTTTCCTGAAAACAAAGCAGTTAAACTAGCTTATAGCTGAGTGTTATTTTTTAAAGACTATTTCTCTTCTCCTAACAGTGATATATGCCACTTCTGAAATGCTGTGATCCCATCAACATGAACTTTATTGCCTCCTGAACTAAGAAGAGAATACTGGAATCGACAGAATGGGGATTATAGGAATCTGGATCCACTGTGTGAACTAAAGGAGAAAAACAGTCTCAACACTCAAAAGCTGGTTATTCAGAAGCAGCTTCATAAAACAAGTTGGCTGATTTCCAACTGACCTTATTTAAGGAGAGACACTAACACTTCTTGGAAAAGGGAATGGCTACCCTTTATTAAAATTAAAATTAAGTGATGCCTGCTCCTTGGAAGAAAACCTATGACCACCATAAACAGCATATTAAAAATCAGGGACATTACTTTGCCAACAAAGGTCCATCTAGTCAAAGCTATGGTTTTTCCGGTAGTCATGTATGGATGTGAGAGGTGGACTATAAAGAAAGCTAAGCACTGAAGAACTGATGCTTTTGAACTGTGGTGTTGGAAAAGACTCTTGAGAGTCCCTTGGACTGCAAGGAGATCAAACCAGTCAATCCTAAAGGAATATTCATTGGAAGGACTGATGCTGAAGCTGAAGTTCCAATGCTTTGGCCACCAGATTCGAAGAACTGATTCCTGGGGAAAGACCCTGATGCTGGGAAAAATTGAAGGCAGGAGGAAAAGGGGACAACAGAGGATAAGATGGTTGGATGGCATCACCAACTCGATGGATATGAGTTTGAGCATTCTTCAGGAGTTGGTGATGGACAATTAGACCTGGCGCACTGCAGTCCTTGGGGTGGCAAAGAGTCACACATGACTGAATGACTGAACTGAACTGAATCCACTGCAGTATTCTTGCCTGGAGAATTCCATGGACAGAGGAGCTTGGTGGGCTATAGTCCATGGGGTTGCAAAGAGTCTGACATGACTAACTAAGCATGCATGCCTCTTTAGGTAGCAGTGTAACAACAAACATGTCATGCTCCTGAAATATCTCAAATTTGCCATGATATTTCTAATATTTCTAATAAGAAACAGAGTGATAGAGTGAACCTGCCAAGATGTACATGGAGAAAAATTAGTAAACAAGATAATGTGCAGAGACCCACAGTGAAGCACTATGTCATAAATCATGCTGCTATGTTCTTTCTCTGCACATTTTCATACAGTCATAAAGTGAAGTAGACGTCCAGAATACCTGAATAGAGGTTTTTCCAAATAAGACATACAGATGGCCAAAAGGCACATGAAAAGATGCCTACCATCACTAATCAGGATCATGCAAATGAAAGCCTTAATGAAACATCAGCACACACCCGTCAGAATGACCATCATCAAAAACACCACAAATAAAAAATGGTGATGAGGATGTAGAGAAAAGGAAACCCTCATACACTGTTAGCGGGAATGTAAATTGATAGAGTCGCTATCAAAAACAATATGGAACATGCTTAAAAGACAACTGCTTGACAATTCCACTCCTAGGCATATGTATTAATAAAAGGAAAATACTAATTTGAAAAGATGAATGCACCCCAGTGTTCATGGAAGAATTATTTATAGTAGCCAAGATACAGAGCAACCTGTGTCCATCAACAAATAAGTGAACAAAGAAGGTGTGGTATATACACATATATACACAATGGAATATTACTGAGCCATAAAAAAGAAAAACATTGCCATTTGCAATAATATGGATGTACCTGGAGGGCACTATGCTTAGTGAAATGTCAGACAGAAAGATAAATACTGTACGTCATCACTTACATGTGGAATCTAAACAAAAATGAATATAACAAAGCAGACTCAGAAACAGAGAACAAATGCTTACCAATGCGTAAGGGAAGAGTGGAAGGGCAAGGCATGGTTAGGGAATTAAAACATACCGACTACTATATATAAAACAAATAAGCTACAAGGATATACAGTACAAGGAATATAGTCAATATTTGATCATAACTGTAAAAAGAGTATAATCTATAAAGTATTGAATCATCTTATTATACCTGTAAAACTATCACAATACTATAAATCAGTTCAGTTCAGTGTAGTCTCTCAGTCATGTACAATTCTTCGTGACCCCATGAACTGCAGCATGCCAGGCCTCCCGGTCCTTCACCAGCTCCTGGAGTTTACTCAAACTCTGGTCCATTGAGTCGGTGATCCCATGAAAACATGTCATCCTCTGTCGTCCCCTTCTCCTCTCGCCTTCAATCTTTCCCAGCATCAGAGTCTTTTCAAATGAGTCAGTTCTTCGCATCAGGTGGCCAAAGTATTGGAGTTTCAGCTTCATCATCAGTCCTTCCAGTGAATATTCAGGACTCATTTCCTTTAGGATGGACTGCTTGGACCTCCCTGCTGTCCAAGGGACTCTCAAGAGTCTTCTCCAACATCACAGTTCAAAAACATCAATTCTTTGACACTCAGCTTTCTTTATTGGAGAAGGAAATGATAACCCACTCCAGTACTCTTGCCTGGAAAACCCCATGGATGGAGGAGCCTGGTAGGCTGCAGTCCATGGGGTCGCTAAGAGTCGACATGACTGAGCAACTTCACTTTCAATTTTCACTTTCCACTTTCATGCATTGGAAAAGGAAATGGCAACCCACCCCAGTGTTCTTGCCTGAAGCATCCCAGGGACAGAGGAGCCTGGTGGGCTGCCGTCTCTGGGGTCACACAGAGTTGGACAAGACTGAAGTGACTTAGGAGCAGCAGCAGCAGCTTTCTTTATAGTCCAGCTCTCACACCCATACATGACCACTGGAAAAACCATAGCTTTGACTAGATGGACCTTTGTTGGCAAAGTAATGTCTCTGCTTTTTAATATGCTGTCTACATTGGTCATAACTTTTCTTCCAAGGAGCAAACATCTTTTAATTTCATGGCCACAGACACCATCTGCAGTGATTTTGAAGCCCCCCCCAAAATAAAATCTGTCACTGTTTCCACTGTTTTCCCATCTTTTTGCCATGAAGTGATGACACCAGATGCCATGATCTTAGTTTTCTAAATGTTGAGTTTTAAACCAACTTTTTTGGTCTCCTCTTTCAGTTTCATCAAGAAGCTCTTTAGTTCTTCTTCACTTTCTGCCATAAGGGTGGTGTCATCTGCATATCTGAGGTTATTGATATTTCTCCCAGAAATCTGTATTCCAGCTTATGCTTCATCCAGTGCATCATTTCTCATGATATACTTTGCATATAAGTTAAATAAACAGGGTGACAATATACAGCCTTGACGTACTCCTTTCCTGATCTGGAACCTGTCTGTTGTTCCATGTCCAGTTCTAACTGTTGCTTCCTGACCTGCAAACAGATTTCTCAGAAGACAGGTAAGGTGATCTGGTATTCCCAGCTATTTAAGAATTTTCCACAGCTTGTTGTGATCCACACAGTCAAAGGCTTTGGTGTAATCAATAAAGCCGAAGTAGATGTTTTCCTGGAAGTCTCTTGCTTTTTCAATGATCCAACGGATGTTGGCAATTCGATCTCTGGTTCTTCTGCCTTGTCTAAATCAAGCTTGAATATCTGGAAGTTCACAGTTCACATACTGTTGAAGCCCAGCTTGGAGAATTTTGAGCATTACTTTTCTAGTGTGTGTGATGAGTGCAATTGTGCGGTAGTTTGAGCATTCTTTGGCATTGCCTTTCTTTGGGATTGGAATGAAAGTTGACCTTTTCCAGTCCTGTGGCCACTGCTGAGTTTTCCAAATTTCCTGGCATTATAAATCTGCTATACTTCAATTAAAAAAAAAAAAGTTGAGTACCTCTCTAAGGGATCAGTATTAGAGACAAAGCCATAGTACCAGAAAGCAATGCTGCCAACATCTCTGGTTTCAAGAACAAATTATAGCTCTAGAGTAAATGCATATTCAAAACATTGATTTTGATTCTCTCTCATAGCTGCAACAAATGGTTTGTCTCTGAGGAAATTATTACTGAGAGCGTTTTAAAATCTCTTAGATCCTAACAGATGTGTCGTGTAAAATATCTGAATAGGACACTCATCTTTTTAAAATATATGGACATTGGCTTACTTAACATTAACAACCAATTGTTCAAAGCTGGTATGCAGGTTAATTTTTGCCAGAGCTTAAGTGTCTGGTTCACAGATTTGGCCTTCAGAATCATGTGGTGATTCACTTCAGAAATTGCTTTTATTTATAAGAAAAAGACATAGTCTGGCAGCCAGAAATAATTGATTGTTTTAATAAAATTTCAAGGGTATATTCATGGTATCTTCCCACAGAAAGACAGAATTAGTCAATTCAAACTGAATCTCTGTCCAGTGATCCTTTAGGAAAGTGGAGTCTCAAAAAACTAGACTTTCAAATTCTATTGGAATTTTGGCATAAACCAAATGCAGACTATAAATTAAACACAAGTCATCTGCCAATAGTACTTTACTGTTTTTAGATAACTGCTAGCATGTTGAATGAACAGTTATTACACTGATGACAAGTAACAAGTGCTTTCTTGCAATTTTAAAACTCATGCATCTAGTTTAAAGCTATCACTTCCTTCCTCCCTCCTTCCCTTCCTCTGATTCAACCCTTCCTACCCAACCCTTCCTTGCTAGCTTCCTTCCTTCCTTGCTTCTTTGCTTTCAAACAGGAATATAGAAGTATATCAACAAAGAATATTTTCTGTAAGAAAGAAACAGGAGATTACCAATAAAATTGCTAATTGATACCAGCTAATCTACTGGTGTGGTTAAGTAACTATTGAGTAATTGGTTTTTTAATTTCATTTTAGCCCAAACAGATGGGAGGGTTTGTCAACTAAACACATATTTGGATTACCTTTTAAAGGCATGAATTTATTTAAATTTTATTTGTAAATAGTCTCCATGATTCCAGTCAACTAATGTCTAAACCATGCTTTCAAAACTTTAGGGCACTTATTTATTTCTGACAAAATACTCAATAAATCTCTAAATATTGCCTCTTGGTTTATGAATATCTCTATGTTCTTGTCAAAACAAAACCTAAATTACTGTGTTCATAAGGAGGGGAATAGCAACAGGAGTACACAGAGATGATTGGATTTAGAAATCTGTAATTATTTCCTTGCTTCCCCCCTCTTCCCTAACCAGAACCAACATGCTAAAAAGTATATTGTTTGGTTTTTATTTTCCAATTAAGTTAGAAGAGCTTTCTGCTCCTTAGAACCACTGCTTTCTATAAGATATGAAAATGGTATGCCTAATCATGTTATTCAAGCACTGGGAAAAGTATTACTGATGAAGTCTAATGTTAAAAGCCAATAATCCCAGTATATCTTGGACAGAATTATGCCCAATTATCACTGACTCCAGGAAATCCTGGGTATTTTTTTTTAACTGTACTGCCATTAGTGCCTAAAATGAGAGAACTATAAAATTCTTTTGGTCACAACTGATGTAATGAAGTGTTTCAGCAAATGTGTGGAGGATCACTAGATTCCCTCCAGAATCTGCTGTGACCTTTCTTACTAATTAAGTTGTTGCCCAGAAGCCACTGGCCAGACACGGGTTACATTTCCCAGCTGACCTTGCAGCTAGATATAGCCACGTGACTAGTTTTTAACATGGGAATGGTGCAGAATTAGTTCCCACCACTTCTAGGCTGAAACATTTAAAAGGTGGTTGCGCCTCCTTAGCATATTTACCCCTCTTTGCCTGGAATGTTCATGAGAAGAGGGACCTTGAAAGGACGACCCACTGAAGATGGCAAAGCTGCTCTCAGCCTGGGGCTCTGAATGACTGAGGAGAGCACTGCCACCTGTCACATCACAATAGATGATCACAGGACAGAGAAATAAACTTTAGGTCACTGAATGATTCAAGTCTTTTCATTACAGCAACTAGCGCTGTATCCATGAAAACTTCAAGAAAGTGGATCATTTATAAGAAACCATCAACAGTGACAATACAAAATGCCGCTGAGGATGCGGAATCACAGGGATTCTTGTTCAGTGCTGGTGGGAACGCAAACTTGGGCAGCTACTTTGGAAGACCTTTTGGCGGTTTCTAACAAAACTAAACATATTCTTATTCTATGGTGCAGCAATAGATCTTTTTTTCTATTTACCCAAATGAGTGAAACTTAGGTCCACACAAAAATCTGCACATGAATGTGTAGAGCAGCCTTATGCATAAATGTCAAAACTTAAACGCAGCTAAGATACCCTTCAATATTTCTGCAAATAAACTGTGGTATATCTGTAGAATACAATATTATCCAGTGATAAAAAGAAGTGGGCTAGCATGCTATAAGAAGACATAGAAGAACTTTAAATGCATGTCAGTAAGTGAAGGAAACCACTATGAAAAGGCTACATACTGTAGATTCTAACAATATAACATTTTGGAAAAAGTAAAACCACAGAGACAGTAAAAAGATCAGTGATTGCCAGGGGTTATAGGGAAGGAAGGGTTGAATATGTGGACCCTAGGGAAAGTTTAGGCCAGTGAAACTGGCCTGTATGATACTGTATGGTAGATTCATATCATTATACATTGTCAAATGGGCTTCCCTTGTGGCTCAGCTGGAAAATAATCCACCTGCAATGTGGGAGACCTGGGTTCAATACCCGGGTTGCAAAGATCCCCTGGAGAAAAGAAAGGCTATCCACTCCAGTATTCTGGCCTGGAGAATTTCATGGACTGTATAGTCCAGGCAAAGAGTCAGACATGACTGAGAAACTTCCACTTTACTTTACTTTCTACATTCAAAAGCCAGAAAATATTCAATGCAAACAAGTACTTAAACCATGAACTTTAGTTAGTAATAATGGAACAATATTCGCTCCTTATTTTTACCAAATGTAGGTTATTAATACAAGATATAAAGATAATGGGAAAAATGTGGGAGAGAGGAATGATTAAGGGACATATGGGGGAATTCCTTGAAGGCCCAAGGTTAGAACTTTGTGCTTTTACTGCCATAGGCCCAGGTTCAGTCCCTGGTCAGGTAACTAAAACCCCAAAAGCTAGGCTATATGGTCCAAAAAGAAAAGAAAGAAAAAAAAAATATATATATATATATGGGAACTCTTTGTTCTCTTTGTTCATTTTTTCCATAAACCTAAAACTGCTCTAAAATATCTTATTAATTTAAAAATCTGTGCTTTTTTCCATCATTAATGCATCTATACTCACACATACACACACATGTATACAAAACAGGACTTGCTGAGGAAATGAGGAAGAACATACAAAGGAAACTGAAATTGACATTTTAAAAAGTGATGAAACTGGAACAGGGAAACATAAAAAGCGAGGAGTTGAAGTATCAATGAGAGAACAGTGAGAATACGGAACACATTTATGCTTAAGCACAAAAGAAGATTTAGAGCAAAATGTTCATGGCTTTCATCTCATCCTTGCTGTTTATTGTCTGCTCATTTGCCAGTGGGGAACTCAAAAGTGGTACTAGATCTCCCAAATCACTAGATTTCTCATGATGTTTTCAACTATAATCACTTAAGCCCTATACCTACAGCCTAAGCCACACACAAAAGCAATTTTACCAAAGCAGTATTTAAACAATATCATTGGCTGTTCATTTGTTGCTACAAGCACTTTCACTTGTTTACATACTTTATATTTCTATTTTAAAGATAAAGAACTGCAGCTCACAGAGTCAAACAACTTACCTAAAGTTGTGCCTTGAGTTCAGAGCTTGCATTTGAGCCCTAGTGACTTATCCAACATGCAAGCTTTCCTCCTAGATTCCCAGCATTCATCTGTTGCCAACAGTAACCACTGAGCTTCTGAGAAAGACCCTTGATTAGTAATTCAGTTTCTATTTTATATATAGAATCCCCTATTAATCCCAAGTCTAACCTCACCAACCCCTCTGTGGAGAAGCTGGAATCAAGATTGCTGGGAGAAATATCAATAACCTCTGAGATGCAGATGACACCACCCTTATAGCAGAAAGTGAAGAGGAACTAAAGAACCTCTTGATGAAGTTGAAAGAGGAGAGTGAACAAGCTAGCTTAAAACTGAACTTTCAAAAAATGAAGATCATATCATCTGGTCTCTCACTTCATGGCACATAGATGGGGAAAATTGAAAGTGACAAACTTTATTTTCTTGGGCTCCAAAATCATTGCGGACAGTGACTGCAGCCATGAAATTAACAAATACTTGCTCCTTGGAAGAAAAGCTATGACCAACCTAGACAGCATATTTAAAAGCAGATATATCACCTTGCTGACAAAGGTCTGTATAGTCAAAGCTATGGTTTTTCCAGTAGTCATGTATGGATATGAGTGTTGGACCACAAAGAAAGCTGAGAGCAAAAGAGTTGATACTTTCAAACTGTGACATTGGAGAAAACTCTTGAGAGTCCCTTGGACAGCAAGGAGATCAAACCCGTCAATCCTAAAGGAAATCAACCCTGAATATTCATTAGAAGGACTAATGCTGAAGCTAAGTTCCAATACTTTGGCCACCTGATGTGAAAGGACAACTCATTGGAGAAGACACTGATGCTGGGAAAGACTGAAGGCAAAAGAGAAGAGGACATCAGAGGATGAGATGGTTAGATAGCACCACTGACTCAATAGACACGAATTTGAGCAAACTCCAGGAGATGGTGAAGGACAGGGCCAAAAGACCATTTGCTTAGATCCACAGCAATGAAGCCTGTGTGGCTTCTTGTATTTGAATGACAAGATCATCAGAAGGAAGCAGAGCCTCTGAGTCAGCAGCATCTGCTTAAATCAAGCCTTAATTAATAACTTGTGCATTCTCTTTTGAAATCACTTCAACTGATGGTGCCTCCCACCCCACTAGACCTATGTCACATGTTCCAGCATTTCTTACAGTCATCACTATGCTAGTTATTGTACCTGAATGTGGATACCTTGGAATCCATTGTAAGATGTGATAGCCAAGAATCAGAAATCATCACTTTCCCAAACTATGGCTTTCTATGGGGTTAAATTGCAAGTCAAAGCTTGTTTGAGCAACACTGAGGAACTCCTAATGAGGCTCTGAATAAAACATACATGCTTATGGAAGACAAGTGAGGCATGTTTATTTCTTGAAATTAACCAGTCAAAGAATAAAGCAAATTTTGTTAGCTCTCCCAGATTTTTAGATGCATATACAATCTATTGATTCCATGGGTTGTTTTAGGGCTATTTAAAGTCCTAGGGTTGGTTCTGGATGACTTGTGTGTTCTGATTTTTGTTTTGAGGTTTATAGTTTTCTGTTTGGTTAGTCTAAAACTTTTACAGATGGATTCTTATAGCTTTTGAAAAAATAATTACTTTCTTTTTTTTAGATGATCAGAGAGCATGGAGCATACAGGGTTCCCCCTACTCTGCCCCAATGTGGCTCAGCAAAAAATATTGACTGAGAAGATTTCAAGACTTTTATAGGATAGATACAGTTTGCTGAAAACGTTTTTCAGCAAAATAACTTAAGGAAATAATATCATGAATTCCCCAAATCATAGAAACTTACAGTATTTTGCCGCAGCCTCAGTGTCTCAAAAGAACCCAAGTCAACGGGGAAAAAGAAAAAAAGCTGAGTAAAACATCCTGCAAGAGGAGTTCAATAAAGGTTGTGTGTGTGCTAAGACACTTCAGTTGTGTCCCACTCTTTGTGATCCTGTGGACCACAGCCTGTCAGGCTCTTCTGTCTATGGAATTCTTCAGACAAGAATACTGGAGTGGGTTGCCATGCCCTCCTACAGGGGATCTTGCTGATAAAGGATACCTAGATTGTGGTGAAGGATCTAACGCCAGTAATTTGGGTTATTTTCAATGGATTCAATCACAAAAACAGTTTGATAACATTGGAGATTTATAGGAGTAAGTGTTATTGCTCCCTAAGTACACTGATTATATTCACTGATGGTATTAATTCAACCATTCTGAATGTGCACTGATTCACTTCAATATGTTAGCACTCTGTGAGTTCCTAGCCAGCAGTATCTATAGAGAATTAGACAATATGGGCACAGAATAATGTCCAGTAAACTAGTGTCTATGGGAATAGAGAAGTATAGTCCTGGTTTAATGGAAAAAATGAATAAATAAACAGTATCTGAAACTTTAGCAAATCACTTAACTGGTGTAAAATTTCTTCCAAGACAGAAGGGAAATCAAGGGAAAATCAACTTCAAAGTCTATGTCATGTGTTCTGAGAGTCAGTTTCCCATGAGGCTGGAGAGTTCCACCGACACCAATAATCAATTCTCAGACACCAGCAGGATGTCTATTCTGTCCTACCTACCTAGAGATAGCATCAGATTCCACAGGTTAAGGGCTCAGTCCTAACAGGACTCCCCCACATACCACTTTAGATACAAGTTCTGAGCACTAGCTGTTAACCTGTGCTTCTAACCTATGGTCTATAGAATGGAGGTTCCAATGACCCTCTCCTACTCAAGATACCACTTCCAAGACCTAAGTTGTTAACCTGTGCTTCTCAGCAACTGGCTATAAATCAGAGGCTCTCAAGACCTTCTCAAATTTGCTTAATTTACTAGAGTGCCTCACAGAATACAGAGAAACCAATTTACTAACCAATTTACTAACGAGATTACCAATTTATTATAAAGGATAAAACCCAGGAACAGCCAGATGGAAGATACACACAGGGTATAGTACAGGAAAAAATCTCAGAGCTTCCAAATTCACTCTCTACTCCTCACTCACCAACACAGAAGCTCTCCAAATTGTCCTTATGGGGTTTAATGAAGGGTTCATTACAAAGATCATGATTGATTACATCCTTGGCCATTGGTTATTTCTTTGTCCTGGGGGTGGGGGAGTGTCCTCTCCGCCTCCCCAAAAGTCAGGGGGTGGGGCTGAAAGTTCCAACCCTCTATCACCTGGTTGACTCATTTGCAAACTGCTTCCATTCTTAGGTGCTTTCCCAAAGCGGCCTCTTTAACATAATAAAAGATACCTCAATCACTCTCAACCCTTAGGAAATTACAGGGATTTTGTGAGTCATTGACTGTGCCTACATGCGCCTGTGCATGCTTGTTGCTGAGTCCTGTAGGACTCTTTGCAACCCTAAGGACCGTAGCCCGCCAGGCTCCACTGTCCATGGGGATTCTCCAGGCAAGAATATTGGAGTGGGTTGCCATGCCCTTCTTCATCAGCGACTGTGAATGACGAACAAATATATGAGAAATACATTTTGTTCATCTGAATGACCAAATAAATATTTCTACCTGGTAGTCCAGTGGATAAGACTATGCTCCCAATGCAGGGACCTAGGTTCGATCCCTGGTCAGGGAACAAGATCCCACATACCACAACTAAGAGGTTGCATCTGGTACAGCAAAAAAAAAAAAAGAAAAAGAAATATTTAAAAGAAATATTTCTTATAAATCATGATACTGCAGATATATGATATATGCACATATTATTCTACACTGGATCAAGAAAAGGTAACTGGAGCTAAGTTTTAAGAAACCATTCTGCTGCTGCTGATGTATCTGTTTAGTTACCTGCTGTTGCTAAGCTGCTTTAGTTGTGTCCGACTCTGTGTGACCCGGTGGACTGCAGCCTACCAGGTTCCCCGTTCATGGGATTTTCCAGGCAAGAGTACTGGAGTTATCTGCTAGCCATGCCCAAAGGATCGGGCACAACTGAGTGACTGAACAAGCCATGCCCATTGCACAAGAAAGTGAGCTCTTAGCTTTTAACCTGTATAGATAAATTACTTCCTTATTTCTCAGCACTATCTCTAAAGACACAGAGATTTAAAATCCGGAATGGGAAGTTGGGGTTTTTGGTTTCATTTGTAGGCATAACACATCACATGATTTCATCAATGAGCCAATTAACAATACTTCAGAGACAAGGGTCATTTAAGATAATACAGTAATATATGCCATAGAGAGCTGTGCCATATATTACACAGGGGGAGTTGGACAATTAAAAAGGCTGAGCACCAAAGAATTGACACCTTTCAACTGAGGTGCCTGGCATGCACCATAGAACTGGGAAGCCTGGTGTGCTGCAGTCCATGGGGTTGCAAAGAATCGGACACGACTGAGCAACTGAGCTGACTGAACTGTGGTGCTGGGTCAGACACAACTAAGCAACTGAACAAGAACATAATACGCCATAGAGTCAAAGCAAGCTAAAGAGAAACACCCTAGGCATAGGTCAGCTCACTTACCTTCTTACATGAGTTACTTCATTCAAGCACTTCAGAACCCACAGGGCACTCAGGATTACAGTTCATAAATGGTAGTTCAGGAAACATGTGAAGGCCCTAAAAATATCTGAAAGGGCCGTTTGAAGTAAATGTCCACACTAAATAAAGGAAACACTTAAGTTCTCAGGGAAGAGTGCAAACTTATTTCTTGTTTGAAAAATGAAAATTATTGATTTACATATGATTACTATTTCCAAGTTGAGTTCCAAAGTAATAAATATTATCTCATGATTTTTTTCCAGAATTTTCAGGTGAAGAATAAGTTTTTTATCCACTCTTGTTCACACAGGCAAAGAGTGTGCATAAGGTATAAACAATGACTCTTTCTTCAGTATTTGTTGGTTTTCTGGTTTTGCTTATTAATCACCATCATTTCCACTCACAATTTAAAATACCAACACCTTGAAGAATCATAATCAAGGCAAAATTTCTAGTTCAGTTCACAGACATTCTAAGAAAGTGCACTAAACATAACATAATTTCTGAATAAACTGTAGGAAATGTCCACTGCAGCACTGCAGAAATAGCAAAGACCCATGTTGCTGATTCTTTGCTTCGCTGCCTTCAGGGCAAGTCATCTACCAAAGTAATGGGGCAGAAGACAGAAAATTTAATATTAATTTTGTGAGACCCATTCAAACCTTTTTCCTCCCAAGAAAATGTTTCTGTGGTTTTACTTAAACTAATATCACCTCTTCAGAGAGATCACTCTTTGGGTTTGTGTTTGTGAAACTAGACTACCGAGGTTGAAAAAAATGTTGCAGTGTCTAACAAGAACCTTAGCCTAGAGCAAAACAACAGCCTCTATTTGGTAAAGCTGAACTGCTTTTATGAAATGCGGCAGTTGATTTCTTTTTCAACAATTGATTTTTATTATATTCCACAGTCAGGCCTCTAAGTGAATTTAAAGATTATCTGCAGTATGTGTTCTTAGAAGAAAAACAATTCACTTAAAAAGGTGGTTTTGGAACTGTTTCTGTAAATGTGTCTCACCATTTAATATTATCAGTAAAAAGAAATCCTTGGGCATTTGCAGCGTTGATCAGAACAAAAAAATGGATAATGTCAAAAGCGATTTTTATAGCAACATAAATATACTAACTGCAATAGGAAATATGAAGTTGGAATTAATTATAATATTAGAACACAGAATAGAAAAGAGAATATTTTTCTCTTGTAATTGTGTTTGTGCTCTTGACTCTTCCATTGTCAACTGCTTCTTACATCACACTTAATTTCCCCGTTTTTATCCTTGCGTAGAACTTTCTTGTGTGTGAGCAGGAGGAATAGCTGTAATACTCTAAAAATATCCCATTTCCTACTCTAATACCAATTTTACATCCTGTCTGCTACAGCTTAGACCAGACAACGCCTTTAATGAATTGTTTCTTTTCCAGAACTCACCATGGGCTATGCTGACACTTCAGAAAACAGCTCTGATACATTAGTGGGTCCTTAACTCTGAACTTAAAAAGCTTATTTCTAAACTGAAAATGACCTACCACCCTGGGGACTTGTGGTCCTTTATAGGACGCTGAGAGATTGTCTAGGCTTCTGCTGGAGCCTATGCAACTCTGGCGCCTCTCTCACCTGTTACATTATTTTCTAGGAAAAAGTGATTGAGAATAAAATTAGTTTTTAAAAAAATCCCATTATCAATTTAATAGTGTAAAAGTGTTATCATTCCTATCCTCTACCACTATCCAACATAGTGCCATTTCCTAAGTTACTATAGTTCATTAGCTGAAAAAAAAGCAGCTCTGCTAATATAAATTTTTTTAGATAAGTTCACCTTTCTCAAAGAACAAATGAAAAGGGCAAAGCATGACAATTTCTCATTTTATAATGGGAAATTTATTCAAGACTCCCCCCCCCCCTCATTTACCACTGAAGAGACATTACAATTAAATGCCTTCATTTGCACATAAGCAGCCTACAAACTCTTCTTTTTAAACCCCTCAGGTATTTACAGTGTGTTTCTCTCTAGCTATTTTAAGTTTCATTTTTACTCTCTTCATCTATTAAGCAGTCTGACTCAGAACCTGGATTAGGAACAGCAGTGAACAACAAAAGGGCCGTTGCAGAATGATTTTCACTGTCTTGCTCAGGTAATCAAAGCCGAAATAAGAAAACAAAGTATAAAAGAAAATGCATGTATTTCTCCTCTCTGATTATCAATATGCTGATTAATGGAACAATCATTTTTATGACAATGTTGACAGAAAATAGGAAACTAAAAATTATGGAAAAGTTTATTTCTAAACATTCTATTACATCTTTGGTAGAAAGTGACATAATTATTTTTCTTAAAACTGAAAAATCTTATCACCTAAATACTTTAGAAGCTGAGGTACACACTCTTCATTACATTATATGCCTTCTTCTTTCATTTATTAATATATAGATGTGGTTGGATTTGCTCTTGGAATTAAGAAGCAGTCGCCATGGTATTTTTAATCATGTTAATAAGCAGTATCTTTGTAGTTGTCTCCTAGAGGTCTAGAACAGAAATATACTTTATATTTTTTAGCATAAATATTTCAATTTTAACACTGTTTCCCAAGTTGAATTATGAATTACCAATCCTTGTGTAATATTATAAAGATGTAGGCTGAAAATTTGAAAATGCGGGTTCTAATGCAGGTCTCACTGACTTTGCAAAAGACTAATAACTACCCTGGGTTCTCATATTCTGCAAAGTTCTTTAAAAATATAAGTATTGTTATTACTATATCTTTATGTAGTGAAAGTATCACATTAAATGATCTCTGATGATACTATTTGATAAATGATATTTATATGTCAAAAACTATGACTATTTACTCAAATATAAATAGTACTGATTTCTATTATTTCAATTAATTTCAAACATGAGCATGCACAAGAATAATGACTTATACAAATCACTAAAAGACAATATATTCCATATCACAGAGAATATGCTGGTGCAGAATCTGATTTCAATTTCTCCTTGACTTTAAGAAGATGTAGGTCATTTATATAGGTCATTTGAAAGGTAAATTTTCCTAGATTTTCAGTAAAGTCATGAGTTTTACCGTTTGAACTCTAGGTCAACTCTCTAATAAGTTGAAAAATTAATTTTCAAAAAAATTCTTTAAATTCTTAAATGTATAAAGTTTAGTTTTTTATGTTGGGTTTTCCCTGTATTTCTTAATTAAATCTTTACCATTTGATTACTGCTTTACAAACTTTGGAAAACTATAAAATCCTTTTTAAAGCAAACTCAAGTTATATGAAAGAATAGTAATAGGAAATGTGTGTGAAACACCATAAACCCCCAGGCAAACTTATGATCAAACATCCCTAGAAATGTTTCCAAAGTTCATGAATATATATGGAGTCAGTGACAAAGTGAAGACAGAGGATTTTTGTAGAGAATGATCCTTCACGATGCTTTTCCTATATTCTCCCTCTACATGGAAGATTCAAGGGAGATGTACCTCACACACCTTCACATTAAGGTAAAGTAGGAAACCTTCAGGGGAATGATTTTGAGATCTTGGCCTTGTGAATTCTGAAATGTTGAGGGGTACAGGAATTAACATCTGACCATCGTTAATAAAAAACTAAAGCAGCTAAGAATTTGCATCTAACAAGATGTTTGAGAGTCCCTTGGACTGCAAGGAGATCAAACCAGTCAATCTTAAATGAAATCAACCCTAAATACTCATTGGAAGGACTGATACTGAAGTTAAAGCCCCAATACTTTGGCCACCTGATGCAGAGAGCTGATTCACTGGAAAAGATTCCGATGCTGGGGAAGATTGGAGGCAGGAGAAGAAGGGGACCACAGATGATGAGAGCGTTGGATGGCATCATGGACTAACAGACATGAGTTTGAGCAAACTCGGGGAGATGGTGAAGGACAGAGAAACCTGGCATGCTATAGTCCTTGGGGTCCCAAAGAGTCAGACACGACTTGGCAACTGAAGAGTCAGACACGACTTCATGCCTGAACAACAACTTGAACAAGAAGATCAAGAGAACAAGACAAGAGCTAACTAGTGCCTGCAGAGACAGAGACAGAAGTACATGGTCCGTGTTGGGATCAGCCTTCTGTTGCATTGGGACTAATTCTGAGTTAGTTCAAGATGGGTACATGGGTTTCCCATGGAGGAGATGAGGCCATACAGCAGAAGACTTCAGCAGGAACAACCTAGGTGCTTATCATCAAATAATAAGACTGAAATTAATGCAAAGATAACACAGGGAACAGAGCTAAGTACACTGGCAGCCAGCCAGTCAAGATTCCTGCGAAAAACCAATGAAGACGCTACAAGAATATTCCAGGAGAGAAAGATTTAAGTTTCATTTTCAAGACGAACAAATAACTTCAGTTCAGTTCAGTTCAGTTCAGTTCAGTTCAGTCGCTCAGTCATGTCCGACTCTTTGCGACCCCATGGATCGCAGCACGCCAGGCCCCCCTGTCCCTCACCATTTCCCGGAGTTCACTCAGACTCACGTCCATCGAGTCCGTGATGCCATCCAGCCATCTCATCCTGGGTCATCCCCTTCTCCTCCTGCCCCCAATTCCTCCCAGCATCAGAGTTTTTTCCAATGAGTCAACTCTTCACATGGGGTGTCCAAAGTATTGGAGCTTCAGCTTTAGCATCATTCCTTCCAAAGAAATCCCAAGGCTGATCTACTTGAAAATGGACTGGTTGGATCTCCTTGCAGTCCAAGGAACTCTCAAAAGTCTTCTCCAACATCACAGTTCAAAAGCATCAATTCTTCAGTGCTCAGCCTTCTTCACAGTCCAACTCTCACATCCATACACGACCACAGGGAAAACCATAGCCTTGACTAGACGGACCTTAGTCGGCAAAGTAATGTCTCTGCTTTTGAATACACTATCTAGGTTGGTCATAACTTTTCTTCCAAGGAGTGAGTGTCTTTTAATTTCATGGCTGCAGTCACCATCTGCAGTGATTCTGGAGCCCAGAAAAATAAAGTCTGACACTGTTTCTACTGTTTCCCCATCTATTTCCCATGAAGTGATGGGACCAGATGCCATGATCTTCGTTTTCTGAATATTGAGCTGTAAGCCAACTTTTTCACTCTCCTCTTTCACTTTCATCAAGAGGCTTTTTAGCTCCTCTTCACTTTCTGCCATAAGGGTGGTGTCATCTGCATATCTGACGTTATTGATATTTCTCCTGGCAATCTTGATTCCAGCTTGTGTTTCTTCCAGTCCAGCGTTTCTCATGATGTAGTCTGCATAGAAGTTAAATAAGCAGGGTGACAATATACAGCCTTGACGTACTCCTTTAGCTCTAATCTTTTTTGAAACCAAAATCAGTGGTTTCATCAGTATCTTAAATTTTACATTCTAAAAATTGTTGTGGAATCACTGTTTCCAACTTAAGGTAGTTTTAGGACCTAGCTGTCTGTTGTCTAGAAGAGCATACAAGTGTGGTTGTCCAGTAGCTAAGACTCCATGCTCCTAATGCAGTGGTCCCAGGTTTGATCCCTGGTCAGGGAATTAGATCCCACATGCTGCAACTAAAGATCCCACAGATCATAACTAAGACCCAGCGTAAATAAATAAATATTGTTTAAAATTATGAGATCAGCTAGCATTGCTTTCTGGAGCAAGGAAAGTTTTTCCCACTGACCAAACTCAATGACATTGGAAGATAGAAATAAAATTGAATTTAATTATTCATTAACTGTGCTTTTCCAGGGACCTGCCTACTATCTCAATCCCACTGCACACAGTATACTTCCAAAGATACTCTTAATTTCACCAAAACTGATTTGAAAGCCATGCTGTGCACCATCGCTATTGGAAACAACATTTTAAATATTCAAAGTTAATCAAATGGACTCTTACCTAAGGACTCAATATATAAAATATCACTGGCACAACACTTTAAAATCAAGGTATACAACCAATAGTTAAATTTTCAATTATAGACTCAAACAGAATTTCTAGATACTGTGACAATTTGGAGTTGGAAAACTTTCTCCTAACTTAGAAAGAGGGTATATGAGAGTAAATATGAATTTATGGGAAAATATGGTAAAAATATGAATTTGTGGGAAAAAGGATGTACTATGCACAAATACAAGTGTAACAAGTAGACTTCAAAGTAGAAATAAAACAAAATCAAAACAAGATCATTTAAGATACAGAGTAACTTGTAGGCTTTAACTAATGAAACCATCTTTCTTATTCACAACTGTGATATATTTAATTCCAATTTAAGAAGACTAGCAAACCTCCAAACTAGCAGTTAAGGGCATTTTGAGAAACACAAAATAATTTATATATATCTTCTATATATAGTACTTCTTCAAACAAGTTCAGGAACTTTTTTTCCTAAAATATTTTAAAGAACACAATTAGGAAGTAACCAATGGAAATCAGTGAGAAATGAAGATTTGTTAAACAGTATTTAATTGTTGTGTGTTAGTTTATCAGTCGTGTCTGACTCTTTGTGAACCCATGGACTATAGCCCAATAGGCTCCTCTGTCCATGGGATTCTCTAGGTAAGAATACTGAAGTGGGTTGCCATTCCTTTCTCCAGGGGATCTTCCTGACTCAGGGATTGAACCCAGGTCTCCTGCATTGGAGGCAGAGTCTTTACCTTCTGAGCCACCAGGGAAGTGTTTAATTGCATATATATATATTTCAACCCATGTTCCCCAAGCTTTAGTTACATAGATTGTCTCTAATTGTATTTATAATTTGAGAAATTAAACCAATGACACAATGAGTGGACTATGCACCTGATTTCACACTTCAAAAGAGATGACCAATATAGCTTAATTGAATTCAAACAATAAAGTTTTTGATGTTTTACAAAAACAACAAAGATGTTTCTTTGTGCAAAATAATGTGTTGCATATGAAATCAAATTATTGAGACTCATGGCAAACCACTTCAGCATTCTTGTCTTGAGAACCCCATGAACAGTATAAAAAGGCAAAAAGATGAAAGATGAACCGCCGAAGTCAGGAGGTGTCTGATATGCTACTGAAGAAGAGTGGAGAAATAGCTCCAGAAACAAGGAAAACACTGAGCCAAAACGGAAACAGCACCCAGCTGTGGATATGTCTGGTGGTAAAAGTAAACTATGATGCTAAGAAGAACAATATTGCATAGGAACTTGGAATCAAATAAAATAAAAAAAAAAACTTGGAATCAAAGCAAATTGGGAGTGGTAAAACAGGAGATGGCAAGAGTAAACATCTACATTTTAGGAATCAGTGAACTAAAATGGATGGGAATGGGCGAATTTAATTCAGATGACCATTATGTCTACAACTGAAGGCAAGTATCCCTTAGAAGAAATGGAGTAGCCCTCATAGCCAATAGAAGATTCCAAAATGCAGTACTTGGGTGCAATATCAAAAGCGACAGAATGACCTCAGTTCATTTTCAAGGGAAACTATTCAAAATCACAGTAATCCAAGTCTATGCCCCAACCACTAATACTGAAGAAGCTGAAGTTGATTGGTTCTTTGAAGACCTACAAGACCTTCTTCAACTAGCAACAAGAACAACAAAAAATGTCCTTTTCATCATAGGGGATTGGAATACAAAAATAGGAAATCAAGAGATACCTGGAGTAATAGGCAAGTTTGACTTTGGAATACAAAATGAAGCAGGGCGAAGGCTAACAGAGGTTTGCCAAGAGAATGCATGGGTCACAGCAAGCACCCTCTTCCAACAACAGACGAGAGGACTCTACACATGGACATCACCAGATGGTCAATACTGAAATCAGATTGATTATATTCTTTGCAGCCAAAGATGGAGAAGCTCTATACAGTCAGCAAAAACAAGACCAGGAGCTGACTCTGTTTCAGACCATGAACTCCTTATTGAAAAATTCAAACTTAAATTGAAGAGAGTAGGGAAAACCACTAGACCATTCAGGTATGACCTAAATCAAATCCCTTTCGAGTATACAGTGGAAGTGACAAATAGATTCAAGGGATTTGATCTGATAGAGTGCCTGAATAACTATGGATGGAGGTTAAGGACATTGTACAGGAGGCAGTGACAAGATCATCCCCAAGAAAAAGAAATGCAAAAAAGGCAAAATGGTTGTCTGGGTAGGCCTTGCAAATAGCTGAGAAAAGAAGAGAAGCTAAAGGCAAAGAAGAAAAGGAAAAATATATCCATTTGAATGCAGAGTTCCAAAGACTGCCAGGAGAACAAACCAGTTAATCCAAAAGGAAATCAACCCTAAATATTCACTGGAATAACTGATGCTGAAGCTGAAGCTCCAATACTTTGGCCACCTGATGCAAACAGCCTACTCATTGGAAAAGACCCTGATGCTGAGAAAGACTGAATACAGGAGAAGAAAGGGACAACAGAGGATGAGATGGCTGGATGACATCACTGATTCAGTGGACATGAGTTTGAGTAAACTCCAGGAGATTGTGAAGAACAAGGAAGCCTAGAATGCTGCAGTCCATGTGGTCGCAGAGAGTCAGATATGACTGACTGAATGAACAACAACAAATCTTTTCTATTTAAATGCAATTTTGAAACAAAGAAAAAGAGATAAAAGGAAAAAGAATCAAGAGAATAAAACCAAAAAATAAATCTCAATCAAGTAATTTTGTGATTTACTGAAAAAGAAATCAATTTAAAACATGATTCGTCATTTAGGGCTTTGATTAACAAGATACAATTAAGAAGAGATTAAGTTTCAAAAGTCTACAATTATAGAAAGCAGAAGTGACCATCGCTTAGTCATGTCCAACTGTTTGACCCTACGGACTGTAGCCCACCTGGCTCCTCTGTGCATGAAGTTCTCCAGGCAAGAATACTGGAGTAAGTAGCCATTCATTTCTCCAGGGTTCTTCCTGACCGGGGGCTTTAACCTGCATTGCAGGCAGATTCTTTACCATCTGAGCCACCAGGGAAGAAATGGAGGTCAGAGTTATACTGATTACTTATGCTTATATCACTCTTACCTAGTGTCTAAGCTCAATAGAAATGAAGTCAAGACCAGAATCTGTTAAAATGTTAAACTGCAGAGATGTTACTTAAAACAGTTAACAAAATTAATTTAGCTAATTTAATAGATAAACCGCTGCAAGAAACACACACACAGATACACACACATGTACGTGCACACACACACACAAAGATGTGCAAATACTTGCAGACATACACAGAGATGCACACACGAGAGATAACTGTCCTGAAATGATGGCTGTATTTGCTTAGGAATGAGACTTCATCAGTACTCAGATAGCTCAGCCTCAGCAGGAACCCTTAACTTCTCTGTTTAATCTTGCCTTGTATTTAATTCCATATTTTTTGAAGAAAGCAATATGAATGTAGTTGTAATTGATTTACACTTAGATAATAATCAAAATGTTGCTTGAAATATTCTTCTAGAAATGGAAGAAACTGACAAAATTATCTCTCTCCTTTTTCCCCGTTGTGACTGTGCTTTGAATTTCAAATGATATATACTTCGAGGTTTAAACTAAGCAGTAAGGCAGTTCAAGCAGTGCATCTGTTTTCTAGGGCATTATTGCTGTTAAAGGATTTATTCTCTATTAGGTTAACTGAGGATAAAGTACCCTTTAAAAACGTTGAAACAGATATGGAGACTATAGATTTCATGGCTTACTGAAGATGCTGCAATCTAGCTGGTAAATAACACGCATTTTAAATTGGTAAAATATTTGGGTACAATACTCAGTGATGAGCTTGTGGCCCCTGTAGAGACATTGTAATATACTGTGCCACACTGAGTTGGTATTTGCAAGTGATCTTTTTTCTCCCTTTTAAAATATGTTAATTTTGTAAACCCAAAGAGCCCTGAATCCAAACACTAAGTACATAAAAATAATGATTCTGTTTACAACTTTTAGTCATAAATTTCTAAATAAAATTCAAATGCATCTGTTTTCTAAAGGATATAAAGGTATTTCCATCATTTTATGCTTATTAAGTTGTAATAGCAAGCATCAAATGCTACAGGGAAGTAGCAGAGCTGACTGTGTTAAGCCATTAAAGTCATAATTGTTAGCAGAAAACACGTTTAAGATAAATTTTCTTGCCATAGTCTTAATCCATCTTTCAGAATGTGTGAACTCTGAGGTCACAGACTGGTACCCTGAACACCAAATTCATTCTCAGATATGATATTTGTGGCCTCCATGGTGATAAAATGTTTTATTGGTTGCTGACATTTAAAAATTCAGAGATTTTGCACAAAAACTTTATATTTCTAAGATTTTTGAAAAACTGAGGATGTCTGGTAATATGTGGGTTGCCATTTGGGGCTTCCCTGGTATCTCAGAGGTTAAAGCATCTGCCTGCAATGCAGGAGACCTGGGTTCGATCCCTGGGTTGGGAAGATCCCCTGGAGAAGGAAATGGCAACCCACTCCAGTATTCTTGCCTGGAGAATCCCATGGACGGAGGAGCCTGGTGGGCTACAGTCCACAGGGTCGCAAAGAGTCGGACACAACTGAGCGACTTCACTCACTTTACTATTAAGTAATAAGACAATAAGCAGCAGAAGTTGAGCTGTGGTTCCTCTTTTATAAGGTAATTTACACTCTACTACACACAGTCACCACCATCCTCTATTTTCTTGCAATGTTGAAGGTGCAAATTAGCTACTATTTATTACAAGTGTTTGGTGTTATCTCATTTATCTTAAAACCTTCTCAAAATATTCATTTATTTTACTGCCTGTGTTGTGTGTTAGTCACTCAGTCATGTCCGACTCTTTGTGACCAAATGGACTGTAGCCCACCAGGCTCCTCTGTCCATGGGATTTCCCAGGCAGGAATACTGACGTGGGCTGCCATTTCCTTCTCCAGTGGATCTTTCCCACTCAGAGACAGAACCCAGGTCTCCAGCATCGCAGGCAGATTCTTTATGCCTGAGCCACCAGGGAAGCCTACTTCCTAATAAAGTGTACTTAAGACCTCTTTTATCTATTCAATCTCTTCCCATGAAATCCATATGACCTTTTCTATATGGCCACTATATTTCACCACTAAGTCAAAAAGTCTTTAATATTAGGTGACCTCAATTGTCATATATCTTATAATATGTATTTTCTTTCTCCCCTAATAAACTGTAAACACCAGAAGAATTATGCCTTGTCAGGTATTTGATTTCCCAGCTTTCAAAGTATGTCCAAGATATAATGTATCCTTGATAAATATTTTGATAATACTGTTACTGGTGGTGCTGTTAATGTTACAGCTCAAATTCTGCTCCAGTTATCACCTGTAACAATTTCCCCAGAGTCTTGTGTACATGCGTGCTAAGTCACTTCAGTGGTGTGTGACTCTTTGTGACCCCATGACTGTAGCCTGCCAGGCCCCTTTGTCCATGGGCTTCTCTAGGCAAGAATACTGGAGTGAGTTGTCATTTCCTTCTCCAAGGGATTTTCCTGACACAGGGATCATACCCATGTTTCTTACGTCTCCTGCATAGGCAAGTGGGTTCTTTACCACTAGCACCACCTGGGAAGCCCCCCAGAGTCTTGAGGTGATATGAAAGTTATCTAGAAATATGTGGATTTTAGGAAATGGACAAAAGGGGTGGGATAATGCTCATTTGAGAATAAAAAATATATATATTCTTACCCAATACAAAGCATTATACTGTTGAAAATAATGAGACTATTTCAAAAGTCTAAAATAAAACTGACATTCCATGATTTTAGTCATTTACACATAAAATCTAATCACTAAATTTCCCATCATGTCATGTTCAGAGTTACTGGCACTGAACTTGTCCTTCACTCTAAAGAGCAACTCATAACATATATGAGGCAAATGTCTTAAGATGGGAAACAATAGGCAACAAAGGTTTGTGATACTTAAGATAAAGAAAAGATACAAAGTAGATTGTCATACACATTCTGGATCTCTGCCAGGGAGCACTTCCTGTCATACAGCAGGGAGGTAGAACTCAAACAGACCATCAATCTACTGAACTGAGAAAGCAGAAATCAGAGGTCATGACCTTGGCTCAGGGCAGGTGGTAAACCAACCAGGAGGTCATGGATTTAGAGATCAGTAGAAGAGCTGAGATAATAAATTTCCCACAGATTTGTCTGATCAATAAATTGCACATGAGTGTGGGAAAGTCAGGAAGCCCAACAAAAATGAAAGCCAGGGGAAACTTGAGAACTTGAAAACTTTCAGCATGCTCCTCATTCATAGCAGACAGGAAAAACATTGCAGCCTTAAGATGTCTGAGCATGTATAACCTCTGCCCACATCGGTAGCTGAGTACTCCATCACACAGATACAGGGGATATCTTTAGGAAGGCAGAGAAAGAATTGAGCAGAGATATCAGCAGTTACACACTGCTATAGGAAGATGAATTCTGCCATTTAAGTTGAGGCAAGTTAAGGAAACAAACAAAACCCCAAAACTTTGGGAAAATTAAAAAAAAGAATCCAGAGTTGCTCCAACATATATTGACGGTGTTGTTTTTCAATCAAAAATCAATAAATGTGACCTATAACCATACTCAAGAAACAAAATAGAAAATGGTCTATCCTCTGCTCCTTCAGCTCAGTGAAACCATTTTGGATGTTTTAGAACTGCTGATCTAAATAAAGGACATGTTATCACTATGACATTAAAGAGAGGTTATCAACAGAAAAATTTAAACTACACAAAGAACCACATGATAATTCAAGAGATTAAAAGTTAAATACCTGAAGGGAAGCTTTCACTAGATGGGCCCAAGGACAGATTTGAGACAGCAAATCTAAGAAACAGCAGACCCAAATAGAAGTCACCAAAATTATCCAGTCCCAAACTAATGAATCTTGAATGTAGCAAGAAAAATAATCATCACACATCACATAGAGAACAACAATAATGATGGTCAATTTCTAATCAGAAACACTGTAGACAAAAAAAACTATCACCTAAGAATTATATATCGGATGAAACTATCCTTTAATGAAAGTGAAAACATTGCTATAAATCTCCATATATATATATATATGTATACACACACACACACACATATACATACACCCATATATATGTTCTTGTGTATATATATTTTCTTTCATTGATGCATTTTTATAATCATTTGACTGTTTAATGCCAAATTACAACTTTGTATTGTGTTCATAATACAGATAATGGAGAAATTGTCATAAACTGTATTTTCAATAACTAATTCTTTTAATAAACAGTTTTTTCAACATTTCAATAAATGGTACCAAAACAACAGATATTCAAGTGCAAAAGAACAAAATTAAACAGAATTCAATCTTAACTTTAGGACACAATCAAAAATTTCCTAAAAATGGACCACAGATGCCTAATATAAAACTTGCAGAAGAAACATGGTAGAAAAATGTGTGACTTGGTTAGTAAAAAATAAAGCAGGTATTATCTTGACAACAAAAATCTGAACCATTTATGCAGACCAAAAGAACTGGACAAAATGACTGGGAAATAAATCAATAAAGTAATATGTCACCAGACAGAAAAAGATAAGCAAGTGAAACCTAGATAAGTTTCTCTAAACTTTCTGAGATAATTATCTCTGTCACAGCCATGTAATGCCCATATAGTCTAAAGCACTCGTGGCATCAGCACAATTTCTATTACCATAATGTTTATTTTTGAAAGATTACTGGAAAAGATGATGGATTTGGCTCCAAAAGCAAAGCAAAATTTTGGCATTATTAAATACACATATTCAAAAGCAGAGACATTACTTTGCCAACTAAGGTCTGTCTAGTCAAGGCTATGGTTTTTCCTGTGGTCATGTATGGATGTGAGAGTTGGACTGTGAAGAAGGCTGAGCACCGAAGAACTGATGCTTTTGAACTGTGGTGTTGGAGAAGACTCTTGAGAGTCCCTTGGACTGCAAGGAGATCCAACCAGTCCGTTCTGAAGGAGATCAGCCCTGGGATTTCTTTGGAAGGAATGATGCTAAAGCTGAAACTCCAGTACTTTGGCCACCTCATGCAAAGAGTTGACTCATTGGAAAAGACTTTGATGTTGGGAGGGAATGGGGACAGGAGGAGAAGGGGACAACAGAGGATGAGATGGCTGGATGGCATCACTGACTCGATGGACGTGAATGTGACTGAACTCCGGGAGTTGGTGATGGACAGGGAGGCCTGGCGTGCTGCAATTCATGGGGTCGCAAAGAGTCAGACACAACTGACTGAACTGAACTGATACCGTTTTACCAACTGATGGTAAATGGTAATCTGAATAAAACATATTTGAATCATTATAAGAAGGTATTAGTGTCTTTAATATGTAAAGAACTCAATAAAATCAATGAGAAAAAAATAGCAACCCCAATCAAAACTAGAAAAATGATGATGCACAAACCCCCATGGAGGGGGGGGGGCAGAGTTGTGCTTAGAAAAGATATTCATCTCTAGAGTAAACAGCATTAAAATTAAAATATAATTGCTTGACAGTTGGTTAATAATTACATACATTGATATTATCCACCTTTTATTAAAGAATTGCATTTAAGTTGGTATTATGTTTGTCAGGATTCCGGCAGGAAAAAGTATACTAAAACTGAGTAATCAAAGGGAGTTTAAATTAAGAGAACATTTATAAAAGGTATGAGCAGAGCTTTCGAACAGTAACAAAGAAAATCATCCCTACAATGGGAATAGTGGAAGCGACTGCCACATCTAGGCTGGCAGGAGCAAGGGAAAAGAGCAGTTGCCAATATCCCCTGGAATGAGGGAGGCCTATTCGACTCAGGGCAACTGGTAGGAGCTATGGCCTTTATCCTACAGCCACTAGCAACCCAGCAGGAAGAAAGAGAAGGGAATAAATCCATGACCTCGCTTTCCTCCTTCCTGCTGATCTCCAGCTGGTGCTTACTTTGCTTGAACTCAGCAAGAGGCCAGAGAGGAATGGAGATTTACAGGTCGACTCCCAGGGCACAAAGTCTTGTGGAGCACAGTGGAGAGTAGGTACAGAGAAACACCAGATAACCAGCCCAGACACGCTCTTGCAAGGAGGTGTGTTTGAGGGGGTGGGGGAAGCACTGCTGTAATTTTTAAAATCTTTCACAAGGTTACTTGATGATCTATTAAGGGCCTCAAAAATATCATTTATTTGGCCTAGTATTTCTATTTCTAGAAATTTATCCTAAGGAAAGAATGTATGCAACAATCTCTGCATAATTATGCTTATTGCAGAATGATCATATAAGTTTGAAATAACTTTTCAACAATACGTGAAAAATTATATGACTGAATATAATTAAATATTATTCATGTTCTATAGAAATTAACTAATGAGTTGGAAAACTGTTTACAAAAATTATTAAATTTAAGATGCAGAAAGCAAAATTCCCTATATAGTGAGTTGGGAAGATCCCTTGAAGAATAGAAGGGCAACCCACTCCAGCATTCTTGTCCAGAGGATCCCATGGACAGAGGAGCCTGGCAGGCTGTGTTCCATAGGGTTGCAAACAGTCAGACACGACTGAAGTGACTTAGCACACAGGCGTGCAAATGTGAGCACCCTGGACAGAAGCTTGGATTTACTACTATGTATTTTCTTCTATATATTTACTTCTATTTATTTTCAGCATCTAGAACAATGCCTGGCATACAGCATAAGCTATAGGCAAATATATATACATCAGGCAAAATTACAGAACACATTTCAGAAAATTAACAGTGCCTCTTTGTGGATGGTAGATTTAAGGGTGGTGTTTGTTACTTTCACATTTAAATTTTTCTATTTTATGATAAGAAAAAAAATCCTTTTTAAGTAAAGATCCTTTATAATTTTTTGAAGCATCATTATAGAAACCCTGTAAAAGCTTCTAGGATCCTTATCCCATGGAGGTCACTTTATCATCATTGGAAATCCCCTAGCGAAGTTCAGCACAAAGATTAAAATCTCAGGGAAAAATAAAAGAAAAAAACCTGAAAATCCACTCCATCCTTCCACCAGCATTGGAAGCAGCAGCAAGATTTTCACTCTTCTGGAAATTCTACTTCCACATTTCCTGAGGCTGTACTGAGTCACCTTCTGTGGTGACAGGAGTCTTAGACTTGAATCCCTTTTCTGTAAAATGTTTAAAATAGTTCACGAAGAAGGGAGTGAACTACCTTTGAGAGAATTTAGAGTGTAACAGAACCATTAGGAATACTTTCCAGGATAAAGATTAAGAATTCTAAGCATCATAAAACCAAGCTCAACTTCTTTCTATAACAGATTTGGAAAATGAAGCTCATTGCATTAATCATTTGCTCTATTCTCATGGAACCCATATACAAGAAGTTTGGTCTGCTGAGTCCTTGTTTAGAATATTGCTATTTTTGGTATGTGAAAACTGATTTCAACAAAAGAGTTCAAAGCTCCAGCTATGCCAGTCTAATTGAAATAAAGGTTTACTTAGTATTAGGAAACCTTAGTTGAATCCCCCTTCAGAATGAATTTGCTCTGTGCATACACTGTAATTCAAATAAATAGACATATATTTTTATACTGCCAGTTTCAAAATATTCTTGGGAGCTTTTGATTTCCTTGAAGGATTTAAAAGTTCAAGAGAGAGGTATATAAATCTAGGTCAAACCAGTGGACAGAAACCACTTAGTGATTTAAACAGGATAAGTTTCACACAACAAATTATTAAACCATGATTATAGAGTAATTCTAAGATGGAAGGAGAATGCTAAACGGCGCTGCATTGCTGAGAGTATCCAAGGACGGGAAACTTGGAAAAGAGGTCTCCTCTCCCAGGCTGAGGATCAAACCTCACTGGAGAAGGTACGGCTGCAGTCCACTGGATGCTAAGAGAATTACACTGCAATGTCCAGCTCAGAGCTGGACCAAAATCAATAAGTGAACAGAAAACAAGCCTGCAGGACAACTTGAGGGGTAACTGGTGGAGAACATTCTGCTGATGCTCAGTGACCAGCTGCTGAACCCACAAAGAAGTTTTTCCTCTTACAACATCTGTCCAACAGCCTCTACTGAGAAAGTGTAACATTGTGCACACTTTAAACCACAATTTTAAGAAATTCCATCCATTATTGCAGAATGAGTTTTAAAGGGCAATTTTAGGCTGAGGCAATAAACTTATAAGTGGGGAAGGAGGCCTAAGTCAGGCTCCAGGCCTTATCCTCATTTCATCCAGGGCAGTTCTGCTATTACATGTTTAATAAATAGTGGTTCCCTGCAATAGTAATTTGAAAGCCAAAAAATACTGCAAGACATTACAGTGGAAAAGATATATTGACATAAACCTTTTAATTTTAGATTTAAAGAAAACCATTTACAAAATAAAGATGGAAATGGTATTAGCAAATTCTTATTACAGAGCAGCCCAGACTGGAGGAGGAAAGAGGGCTGCTAGAAGGGGCTCCAGAAAACAAAACAAAATGCAATAGTAATGATTTGCCCTTACCCTTTTGAAGAAAGGAAAGTATTAGCATGGAACAAGTGAGTGAAGTATTTTAATTAAGCTGATAATTCCACTGAAATCAAGAAACTAGAAAAGAAGGAATTATTTTTGAAGTTATATAGGAAGGAAAATAATCATTGCCTGGTCCTTGGTTCAGTAATGAGAAGTATTTATATAGTCATAGGAAACACTGATTGTGAGAAAATTTGTGCTACGATTGCATCAAATTATTGGAGCAAGAGAAAAAGAGAGAGAGATTACAAAATAAACCCTACTGAATCAGACCAAAGATTTACTACATAATGCCAAAGAAAAACCACAGAAATCAAGACTTGTGTATTTTTCTCTATCTTAGAAATATGGAAGCAAATACCAAATGCTATAAGAAATGGCCCAAGGGTGAAAATATTTTGGGGAGTGGAACTAGAGATTCAAGGGGGAGTGAAGGTTTTCACTGTAATTGTTTTAGCTTTTGAATTTTTAAATTATTCACAGGTTTTAATTTGATGATAACAGGCCATATCTTATATGTACATGATTTCTACATTGTAAAATTCATAGGGAAAACATTGGGAGAAAATATTCTAAAATAAGAACAGTAATTACTATTCAACATGATTTTTAATTCTACCTTTATGTTTTTATTATTTCAAAATTACCTAAAGTGAGTATCTAACAGTATCATGGTTAACCAAAGGGTTAAACAAAGCCATTCAATTTATGATAACAGAAAATATAAAAGATAAATGAAAATGAATGCAAAAATATCTACCATCGGATAAGCAATATTTATTAAGTGACCATTGTAAGTCATCAGTCAATGCTATGATTTTTCCAGTAGTCATGTATGGATGTAAGAGTTGGGTCTTAAAGAAGGCTGAGTACCAAAGAATTGATGCTTTTCGAATTGTGGTGGAGAAAACTTTTGAGAGTTCCTTGGACTGCAAGATCAAACCACTCAATCCTAAAAGAAATTAACCCTGCGTATTCACTGGAAGGACTGATGCTGAAGTTCAATGCTTTGCCACCTGATGCAAAGAGCCAACTCGCTGGAAGACCCTGATGCTGGGAAAGATTGAAGGCAGGAGGAGAAGGGGGCAAAAAGGATGAGATAGTTGGACAGATTTATCAACTCAATGGCATGAGTTTGAGTAGACTCCAGGAGATACTGAAGGACAGGGTAGCCTGGCATGCTGCAGTTCATGGGGTCGCAAAGAGCTGGACATAACTGAGCAACTAAACAAGAACAATTTTAAGTCTAGCACTAGAAGTAATAAATAAACAAAAAATGATAAAGCAATGCCCATTCCCTTGAGGCACTTAAAATTAAATGGAAGAAAAGGTAAATGGAGGAAATAAAGGTTAAATATTAGATTATATTTTAATGACAATTTTTAAATAATAAAATAGCAATTAAAAACTTTTTTTGACAGGAAGTTTAAAGATCTGTTACTCAAAAATCAGTTGAAATGAAGGAATATTTTCTTCTCTTGTTCTTGCTCCTACAAAAGACAATTAGTTGTAAATACGTCTCACATAAAATTATGAACATTACTGTAAATTCCCTAAGTATATTATTCAATTTGCAAAACTGAACAGGACTTTTCCCTAAAGCTTCATCTTGTGTATTCTCAGGGCATCTGCTTATCCTAATACCAGTGGTAATGACGATCTTCTCTTATAACGTTTACCACTTGCCTGAATTGGTTTCAAATATCAAGGCAAATATCAAGTCACTTTCATGTCTGCCTTTAGTTCAGATGTGAATTAACCAACATGGTAATTGAGCTTAAATGTCAGAGCCTCCTCCTTGCATGGACCACTTCCAGCAATATATTCTATATGTTTTTGTAGCATTTGCAAACACAAGGCACCTTAACCAAAATTAGGTAAGACTGTTGTCACTTTCTGTTCCAGTTTACTTTCCAACATGCTTCTACTTAGGTCAGATCACATTTGGAGTGGCTATGAAGTAGCTGAGCTGGGAACAATGGAATCCTTGGAAGGAAAGTCATGACCAACCTAGACAGCATATTTAAAAGCAGAGACATTACTTTGCCGACTAAGGTCCATCTAGTCAAGGCTATGGTTTTTCCAGTGGTCATGTATGGATGTGAGAGTTGGACTGTGAAGAAAGCTGAGCACCGAAGAATTGATGCTTTTGAACTGTGGTGTTGGATAAGACTCTTGAGAGTCCCTTGGACTGCAAGGAGAGCCAACCAGTCCATTCTGAAGATCAGTCCTGGGTGTTCATTGGAAGGAATGATGCTAACGCTGAAACTCCAGTACTTTGGCCACCTCATGTGAAAAGTTGACTCATTGGAAAAGACTCTGATGCTGGGAGGGATTGGGGGCAGGAAGAGAAGGGGACGACAGAGGATGAGATGGCTGGATGGCATCACCAACTCGATAGACATGAGTTTGAGTGAACTCCAGGAGTTGGTGATGGACAGGGAGGCCTGGTGTGCTGCAATTCATGGGGTCACAAAGAGTCAGACATGACTGAGCAACTGAACTGAACTATACTGAATTATATCTGAGCATATGGATCACAGTCATGTCCAAGTATATATTATAGCATTTCCTAGCCATTGTGGCAGAGAAGGCAATGGCACCCCACTCCAGTACTCTTGCCTGGAAAATCCCATGGACGGAGGAGCCTGGAAGGCTGCAGTCCATGGGGTCACTGAGGGTTGGACACGACTGAACGACTTCACTTTCACTTTTCACTTTCATGCATTGGAGAAGGAAATGGCAACCCACTCCAGTCTTCTTGCCTGGAGAAACCCAGGGACGGAGGAGCCTGGTAGGCTGCCATCTGTGGGGTCGCACAGAGTCGGACACGACTGAAGCGACTTAGCAGCAGCAGCAGCCATTGTGGTATAGTTATGACTTCGGGAAATTCTCACAACCCATAATAGGATCTCCCTCATTGTTGAGACCAAAAGATGCAAAGCAGAGTTTTTATAGAGCGATTAATATGTCCTACTGAGATTAGCACCAAAAAAATTAGGATAATGAGGGGGAAAATGTTTCAAATATATAACAATAGAGCACAAAAAGCTAGCTTGTAGAAAGTTCCATCAATTCTTATATCTCATTTTGAAAAAAGAACTTTTGATAAGCTTTTTCCCCCATATTTGACAGTAATAGTATAGTATTTACCTGACATTACAGTAAGTTGTGAAGTTGCAAGAAAATTTTTGAGTTATCAATAAATGTAAAAAAATCAAAATATAATCAAAAATTCTCTCTCTATGCTCTATAGAAAACAGTATTAAATCACATTCATATGAAATCACAGTCATATGAAATGGCAATCAAATTGAAAGCCAAAAATAAATAGGAAAGAAATGCTATAAAGCTGTATTAGTCATCTAATTAATTAAAATATAATTTTTCTGGGTTTTATAATTTTACTAATATCGAGTAGCTTTTTAAAATTTGCAGTTTGTTAAAATTTATTTTCTCGTCTTAAATAAATGTTCACTTTTGCAGCTAATTTTTTATTTGACTTGATTTTCCTCCAAATTTTCCCAATTTGTATACAATTGAGGCATCCTAACACTGAGACTCCCTGGATTTATTTTTTAATCATTATTTCAAAGCACTTATAATACCATGTTATGCAATTCCTATTAAACAAACTTTATATATTGACCCAGCATTTAGATCACTTTCTCGTAACAATATGCCTGTTTTTCCCTTTGCTCCCCATGTGCAGTAAGTTCAGATTTCAGATAATGCAGAAAAAAATTCCAAAAAAATACAATAAAACTTGAGGTGAAATGTCATAGTAAATATTTATAACAGCAATGGTGAGAAAATATTCTGTACATAAAGCCATTGGAAGCTGTTCACTGTTTCATTCCTTTTCCCTATTTCCACCCATGTTATCCTTCAGGAGGTAGCTGGCTCGAAGATGGAAAAGCGTCACTGGCCCCTGCATAAGAACTACTAAGCAAACATAAAGAAACAAAAAAATCCTAGAGAAAGAACAGACGAAAAGAACTTACACAAAAAGTAGAGGAACACTCTAAAGTGTAGCAAGAAGTGTCTCAGAAAATAGAAAAGGAATTCAAAGAAATAGATTGTCATCTCAGTTGATATTACAAAAATTTTTTTTCTTAGGGAAAAGGAAATGAAACAAATATTTAAAGAAGAGATTTCAATATATAAAAGAAATTAAAACTGGCTACTAGAAATTAGAAAAGAAATGAATGGAAAAGAAAAACAAATATATTACACAGGGTTATCCTCTATTACAGAGATTAAACAATGAACATGACTGAAGATGTAAACACACAGTATTGATACATGGCCTTGAGGAAATTAGGAACGGAAGGGGAAAAAAAAACAGACAAAAAGACAAAGAAAAAAGAGATAAAGGCAATGATAAGGGAACAAATGTCCAGTAAGCACGCTTCTTGTCCCTAGTCACAAAGAAAAATTTAATGTGGCATATCAGGTCCTTCAGGCCAAAAATTGGCAAAGAATACACAAGAAAATAGACCTTCAGGAAGGTGTTAAAGTTGCAAGATGAATAAAAAATCATATAGGATCTGCAGCAGAAAAAATGTCATATACAATAGGTGAAAGTTGAGGTGGCCTCAACTCTCTTTACCACCCTCCCCAAGACCAGAGACAGGCAGAAATAGTTCTTTGCTTAGTGTTGGCACCCAAATGTGCCATTTGGAATTATTGATCACTATCTTGGGACCCAGACAGAGAGAGACAAGAGGACAACTCAACATCCACACAGTGGCAAAAGCTGAAGACGTTTTCAGTCAACTCTAGATCCATCCAGCACATCTGAGTAATAACCATTTTTAATTATGTAAGCCACTGTGATTTCATTCCTTGACTAACTTTGAAAGTTTATTACCTAACGCAAAGATGATATAAATATTATAAAAAAATCAACCATGGAAAAATAGTAACACGAGTAACAGAAATCAGAGTAAGGGTGAAGGTGAAGAAGGTTGGTTAAAGTATACTAATTTCCTTATCATTCATATGTAAAATTCAATAAATATACTCTAAAGTTGAAGCAGTATAATAATTACACTCTGAAAAAATTTTTTTTTTCCTTTTCCTAATCTCCTAAAGGAAATCAGTCCTGAATATTTCTTGGAAGGACTGATGCTGAAGCTGAAACTCCAATACTTTGGCCACCTGATGCAAAGAACTGACTCATTGGAAAAGACCCTGATGCTGGGGAAGATTGAAGGCAGGAGAATAAGGGGATGACAGAGGATGAGATTGTTGGACGGCATCACCAACTCTATGGACATGAGTTCGAGTAAGCTCTGGGAATTGGTAATGGACAGGTAAGCGTGGCGTGCTGCAGTCTAAGGGGTCTCAAAGAGTCAGACACAACTGAGTGACTGAACCGACTAAATGTTATAGGAATCTTTCAAAACCTAATATTTCTTATACTGAAGGAATTTACTGTTGTCTCAAAATATTAGCAATGTTTGTTTCATTTCAATGCTTTACTTTAATAAATTTAGATTAAAATAATATAATTTAAAAGAAAATAATACATAGTATAAGTTAATATTTTAAATATTTCCATGCTCCTCACCTTGAGTCTTTAATACAGAAATAGCTAAATTTTAAGATACCAAATATTAATATTAGTTACTTCTGGATTGGTAAAATTTGTGGTAGAATCTACCCTTTTATTTTTCTGCTTTTAAAAATCTACCCTTTTTTTATTTTCCAAAAAATACAAATTAAATAAAACAATAAAATAGATACAAAACAAATGTAATTTGTTTTTACAAAACAATAAAGGCATTAGTCACAAAAATGAACACCTATTTTGAACACTTACTTTACACTGTTACACCACAGACACAAGTTACAAGCGATAAGATAATATTTTGCTTCACATTTCATAATTACACAAAACTTTAACAGTTATAAAAATACATGCCAACAAAATTTAAACTTATTATTGAAAAAATATGAATGAGAGATACAGATATTAGAATTTAATCTTCTAGATCAAAATTTAAATTATATATTACTTTTAATTTATATTTTTAAAATTCACTTTTCAAGGCAAAAATATTTCACATTAGGCTGCCTTATGAAAGTATAAATATCAGAGAACTGTTTTAAATGTTTTTAGAAAAAGAGTAAATCATATTTGGATCATAAAAAGTATTCCTAAAAGGGTGCCAGAAAGCTTCTTACATGCAACAGGGCTTCTTGTGTTTTTCCACATTTGTTAATGCTCATCTGGGTACTATTTAGCCTTCAGAAATCACCTTGGGCATCATCTTGTTATAGTCTTTGAAATCCCTGTGTTAGTCCAAGTGACAGTATTACAGTGACACCCTGTCTATATCTAAATTAACTCCATTATATTGAAATTATCTGTTGGGCTACATTCTCAAATTTGGCCTCCAAGCCAGCAGTGTCAGCATCACCTGTGGACTTGTCAGGAATGTGTGTTTTCAGACTTCACCCTAAACACATTAATACGGGAATTCCACCGGTGGGGCCCAACCATCTGCTAATAACAAGCTCTCCCTGTGATTCTGATATATGCTAGCTTGGGAGTACTCACTGGTCTACTGTTTTCCCCAGAAAAAGGTAAGCTCTGTATGGACATGGCCTTTTCTCATTCATTGTTGTATTCCTGAACCCTAGCCTCATGCCAGACACACAGCATATGGTCCTTGAAGGTTCAGTCTAACAAAAACAGAGCCTCCATATAATGAAAATAACAGCTAACACTTCATGTGTCATTGTTGTGTTTTGGGCTTCCCCAGTGGCTCAGCGATGAAGAATCTGCCGGCAATGCAGGTGCTGCAGGAGACGCACATTTAATTCCTGGTTCGGAAAGATCCCCTGGAGGAGGCTATGGCAACCCACTTCATTATTCTTGTCTAGAGAATTCCATGGACAGAGGAGCCTGGTGGGCTACAATCCATGCTATCACAGAGTCAGACATGACTGCAGTGACTAAGCACACACACACATTGTGTTTCATGCACACATACCATGTTCCATGCACACATGCCGTGTTCCATGCACACATGCCATGTTTCAGGCATTCTGTTAAGCATCTCACGTGTATTTATCCACTTAATTTTCCCAGTATTCTGATGGGGAAGATACTATTTAGTGCATCCATTATTACACATTAAGAAATGAAGCACAGAAAATTTAGGAAACTTGCCAAGGATACACAATTAGCAAATTGCAGAGACACGATAGAATTTCAGTCAGTTCTTATTCAGAGCCCTGCTACTAATCATGAAATTATATAGACTCACAATTTGTGGAAATATTTAGAATAATTACTTTAGATAATTCTTCCTCCTCAGGTATTTATAAGTGTCTGGGTTCTTTGTGCTCTTTATTGGTAAATATATATGTGATAATTTGGCCCCAGAAAGATTATTTTATATGCAGACTTCCATTGATAACAGATGACCTCTCAAAATCACTTACCACTGAACTTCCCTCAATAACAATTGAATGGGATGGATTTGCTTAGAGTCATTTTAGATCCCTATCTAAACAATTTTCTAATGAAGACTCAGTTTTATTTTCTGATTACTAAAACCCCTTTTTGAGCTTGAGGCTCCTACTCAAATCCTACAGATGCTGAGAATTTGTTGAAAGATTCGGAATTGATTATTAATTATTGTGTGATGAATTAGAACTCAGATTGACAGTGTGACAAAACAAACTTGCCCATCATCAGATCCTTTAGCAGTTACGGCTAAAAAAGATACATGTAGTATTTAGATAAAATACATATGAGTGTTTTTATCAATTGCTTTAATTGAAAGTTGAGCTGTTAGTTATGATTTTTAACAATATTTAAGAAAAGAAGACCACAAATTATAAAAAGCATAAGATGGCTACTTTCATAATGTCAGCTCACCTTTAGGTATACATGACTATAACAGATAATTTTGCTGTGGTTAAGTTAGGACAAGATGTGCTCAGGTTGCTTAAGAGCTGTGGTTTGCTCATTTCTACTGAATTTTACTTGGGACCATGCCTAATGCTCAGGCTCTACATGGACTGCAATTTCTACATGTAAAATTATGTTAATTTATTTTCATTTTGGAAAAAAAAAAAGCCATTACCCTCCCCATTTCTTAAAATGACAAGATCCCAACAGATTCAACTGTTCACAATCGATTGCTAGAACCATCTTACAGCAAAACTAAGATTTAGTTGAATAATTCAAGTTACCACAAGGCTAATTATCATTTTTATCTTCATTATGTGAGCTGACTATAGCACTTCTTAATTCCATCATTCCTTGGTGCTCTGGCAAAACAGCTAGCTGCCAGGTGTTGTGACTCTGGCTCCTGGAATTCTGCCTGATCTCCATTTTGTATGGTAACATTGCAGCCAGGAAACAGATTAGATTATGCTGAGCTGAGCAATGGAAATCCTGCTCAGTCCAGTCTTCTTATAACAAAGCAGGCTGGCAACATTAAAATTGAGGCTTAGTTAGAAGTAAAGTTTGATTCCATCACATTATGAGGTACTGGCCATGTGTAGAAATTAGTCATGTGAAGAAGGGAGTAGGAAAAGGAATTTAAGATATGCCACTTGTCAACAATATATGGAAAGAAGCAAGTGGTCAAAGGAGACATAAAGATTGCTACTTTCCTTGAGCTGGTATATCTTTTGCTGCATACTTAAGGAGGATAAAACTCTCTCAAGATCTGTTCATTGTGAAAGGAAGGATGGTGGAAATACACACACACACACACACACACAAAAAAAAAAAACAGGAATCTCTGATTGATTTCTCTGGCAACATATGGCAATACTCTATGCATGAAGAGAAGTCACTCTATTCTGATTTCTTGACAGCTTTACTCTGTGGTTCATGGATCAGCTGTCAAAGGGTATGGAGCCAGAAACAGAGATTGTGCACTGAATCAGTCAAAGAATGAGTACATCACAGTCAGCATCTGCTAATTATATGCTGAATTTCCTACTGGCCTTCTCATTACTCTGAAGGGAAATTAGCTCTTAGAGAAAACTCTTTCGATACTGTCTATAGTTCACAGACAGATGACAAATACACCTAGATTAGGCAGATTGGCTGAAACTGAAGATGGATTGATCATATGTTGAGCTGGTTGCTTTGGGTGAAAACAGTCAAGACATTCAATGAGTAAAAGCAGAAAAAATTCAAATTCCAAAGAGTTTATCCCATATTTATCTAGAACATAATTAGTGGTTTCTTTTCCTTAAAAATGTATCAGATAGTCCAACAGGTAGAATTCTAAGATTCCCCAGACCCTGATTTGCATATCTTGCATAATACCCTTCCTTGGCAAGACTTAGGATATCACATGACTGATATCACATGACTGATGAGGTTATTAATAAGTTGACTGTGAATTAATCAAACTAGAGACCATCCTGTATTGTTGTTCAGTCACTACCTCTTATCTGACTCTTTGAAACCCCGTGACTATAGTCAGCCAGGTTTCTCTGTCCTCCGCTATCTAACAGAGGTTGCCTAAACTCATGTTCCTTGAGTCAGTGATACTTCTAACCATCTCAACCTCTGCCCCCACTTCTCCTTTTGCCTTATCCTGTGTAGACATGACCTAATCAGCTGAGCCCTTTAAAAGAGAAGGGCTGGCCTTGAAGATACAGCTTCCATGAGCTCTACATCTGCAAAGAACTGAATTCCAACAACTACATGAATTTCCAGAAGATTTTCCAACCTTCGACAAGATCCCAGGCTTGCCTAACACCTTGACTGCAATCTGAGGAGCACTTGAGCAGAGGACCCAATTGACCTTGCCCAAACTTCTAACCCACAAAAACTATGAGGTAATATATATGTATTGTTTTACATTACTAAGTTTATAGTAGCTTGTTACACAGGAAGAGAAAATTAACAGATCTGATATTCAAAACTGAGCTTTTTAAAGCCTTTTTATCTGGAACATTTCTTTATATGTGATGCTCTCCACTTCGTCAATAGTATTCTCCAGTATATTTTCCTGACTGAATCTGAACTGGATCTTATTTCTAATCCTCATTCAGTTCCATCTGTCACAGATATCACTATGAAAGCCTGACTTTTCAGAACTATTGTGAAACCTCAAATACTTCAATCCCTCTGGATTAATGTTCATTTTTTTTCTGCAAAATTTTTGCTACATTCTGAGGGAAGATTGGTAAAGATAGTTGTTTTTCCTTTCAATTGATTTCAGTCAGCTTTTCGTCTTCCTAATTACTGAGGAAAAACAAAAGTTTTTTTTTCTTTTATTACATCTTGTTATAATTTAGTTACCTTATTTCACTTTAGAAAAATAATTTAGAAAATATTGTTTTGATGTTTAAAGATAGTCAAAGGAGATTCAAAAGCCATTCAGCAATCAACCTTGGATCTAAACATCTTCACTTTCCCCAGCATCTCACACAGTGCCTCCAGTACAGTAAAAACCAAATAAATACTCACTGTATGAATGACTAGAAATAAGAAACTTTGATGTGTACAAAATGTCAATTTCCATTTATATTTTCAGCATAATAGATGAATAATGTATTTCACACTTTGGATTCCACAATTCTATACTGAGAAATAACACACAAAGAAAATTCACAATGCACTGAATAGCTGAGGGATGGAATAAAGATCTCTTTATGATGGAAACATAGGTCATTATTTTTAAGGTCTGCATGTTCTCAAGAATATATCTAGATAAAAATTTCATAACATACAGGGGGATCTCCCGACTTAGTCTGAAAATCTTTCTTTGGAAGCCTTAACAAAAAACTGATGTTAATTAACTGTTAATACATAGTGCATGAGCTTTCCCTTATAACGCTTTTATAATACTCGAAGTTTGCTCTCTGGAACCTGTTATTGTCGTTGTTTAGTTGCTAAGACGTATCCAACTCTTTTGCAAGTAGCCCGCCAGCTTTCTCTGTCTGTGGAATTTTCCAGACAGTACTGGAAAATGGGTTGCCATTTCCTTCTTCAGGGAATCTTCCCAACCCAGGGATCAAACCCACATCTCCTGCATGAGCGGTAGATTCTTTATCACTGAGTCACCAAGGAAGACCCAGTAGAACCTGTACTGTGCTACAAAGTGGAGAAGATAGGAAGGAAGGAGGGCTATCCTCATGGAGAGAAGCCTTTCAGAATGTCTCCAAGGCATGTTTTATGAAGCGTCATAAAATTCAAAATAAATGTGTTGGTACTAGAGGATTATGGGTGGTGGACTACCACCACCACAGAGAGAACATGAGGTTTAATTGGGTAGAGAAATAGCATGGAAATCTCTACACTTGTTCATACTGTTTAGAACTTTTGCTCGAAGATATCTAGTTTCTCTAGACTTGCCACAGTTTCAGACATCCACCTAGCTGTGGAAATGAGTCCTCCAGGAGCCCTCCCCTGCTCCTGTCTTATTCATTCTGCTCAGTGAATTTTCTGAGAATAAAGGATCTACATAGAGTGCTAACATGCACACCTTAGCTTTCCCTGCAAAGAACTTCTAAAAAGTCACAAGGACACTGGATCCCTCCTGCTGTTTCTCCATTTAAGAGGCTTGGAGATGTCTTGGCATCCATGCTATGGGGTTGTGTCTGGTCTAAGATGACTCCCATCTGGTTGACATTCATAAGAACCTTCTGAGAGCAGAAAAAGGCTATTACCAAACATGTCTTGTGCTGAACCAGTAACACAGAACTGAAAGCATCAGTGACATGATTTTTAACATGTACGGAAGTAGGAACTATGCAACACACAATCTACAGCTTTTTTTTTTTAACAACTACAGAATATTTGATGTACTACATTAAAGCCGACACAAAGACACTGAAACATGTAACACTGATCTCTTGTGTGATGTGAATGGCAAGTGTGGTCGCTTTTGAAGCAATATCATTTCATGACCACAGAAAACAACTCACTGTCCCTCAGTCATCAGAAGAGAGGGCATGAAGTGCAAACAAGGAGAACAGTTCTGGGAACTGAAAGCTGTGAAGTTCAAGTGCCTTCTGCCTACTATGAAAACAAAAATCTCAGCCACAGAAAATCATTGTATTTAACTAAGTCCAACTGTAGCTAAATAGGACAAATAGTGAATCATCTGGAGACTTAAAAAAAGAAAAAAAAAAGATTGCTTAGGCCCTGTCCAAGTGTTATTGAAATACAGTCTCTAGGGATGTAGTCTAAGAATCTTTATTTTTGGAACGCTAACTCAATTGATTCTTTCTATCATGATCCAGCTTCAGAAGCCAAATCTAGTGGATACCGTGGTTTGTTGCTCAAATTCTCCTCTCAGGAAGACTTGATCACCCTCAAGTTCCCACCTCCGTACGTGCAGTAGGCATTCAATGACTAGCTGATGTGACAGGTCAAAGACCTCATACACATACTTTGGTTCAGGACAATGTTAAAGAAACAAAAGCTGCAGAGTCTCCTCTGACCTTGAATGCCTCTCTCAATCCCTCAGAGGTGTTATTTCAGGAATAACAAGAAAATTCCTGCAAGCAGCTTTTCATCCCAGAGTAAGTCACTCCAGACACCCAGGCAAGGAGTGTTGGTTCTTAAGTTTTCCTTGAATATGGACCCTCAACTAGGGAGTAACTGACAGTGAAGCAAAATGAGAAAGATATAAGGACTAGGGGTCCCAAGCACCAGGAGTTAGAATATGAGCAATGCAGGAATTCAGCACAGCATTCAGGCAGAGGATGGCACAATGGGAAGAGTCAGAGGCTCAGCAGGGTGAGGAAGACATGAGGAGGTTGGCCTGAACAGGATGTCTGAAGTGGGAAGGGATTTAGCTTGGAGCTATGGGAGGTCAGCCCAGCATGGACAAATGAAGCTGGGGAAGGGTAAGAAGAAATCCTTCCAAGGCTTATGCAGCAATTCAAGTCCAGTAATGGTTTTAGAAACCCAGTGAGGAGGGTGTTTGTATAAGGGGTGATACAACAGAAGCTTGGACTCGGGAATCAGCCAAAATGAGTTAGGCAGGGTGTCTGCCTGGGTGTTGTTGAAAGGAGGCAGGAAATTAGTTATATAGAGAGGGGCTGATCAAATAAGCAAATGTACTGAGCATATGAGTATATACTCTTTATATAAATATAATTATATAGTGATATAACGGTTATGATATTATGCATATGTGCTCAGTCATGTTCAACTGTCTGCAACCCTTTGGACTATGGCCCACCAGGCTCCTCTGGCCATGGAATTTTCTGGGCAAGAATACTGGAGTGCATTGCCATCTCCTACTCCAGGGGATCTTCCCAACCCAGGGATTGAACTCTCATTTCCTGAGTCTCCTGCATTGGCAGGCAGATTCTTTATTAATGCACCACCTGGGAAGCCTGAGTATGCACCTGTGTTATAATATATATTTATAATTTTATATATATTTTAGATAATATATATAGAAATATGTACTTAATATATATTTATAATATATGTAGTTACAATTTTATATTTATATATTAAATATTTAAATATATACATTTCCACACACATTCTCTAGCCCTGTTTAGTGGGAGGGCCTGATAGTAACAACCCAATAGCAATGTGTATACTTAACATCCACACACATTTTTGCTCCTAAATTTAATTCTCCACATTAAAGAACCAGAACAACTTAGAAAATAACTAATTCCAGGACTGACACAGAGGATGTACAACAGATGAATGTGGAACACCTTTCGGAGACAAAATAGAAAAGGACTCAAGATGATGAGATATATGTTGCTGCTGCTGTTAAGTCACTTCAGTCGTGTCTGACTCTGTGTGACCCCATAGACGGCAGCCCACCAGATTCCCCCGTCCCTGGGATTCTCCAGGCAAGAACACTGGAGTGGGTTGCCATTTCCTTCTCCAATGCATGAAAGTGAAAAGTGAAAGTGAAGTCGCTCAGTCATGTCTGACTCTTAGCAACCCCATGGACTATGGCCTACCAGGCTCCTCTGTCCAGGGAATTTTCCAAGCAAGAGTAGTAGAGAGGGTTGCCATTTCCTTCTCCAGATGAGATGCATAGAGCAAAAAAATCAGCTTGAAGGGGCTCCACTGGCACAATCTGGAACAAATTGAGCATCAGCATGAGTAGTAGTGATAACAAATTAAAATCAATGAATAAAATATGAATTCATAAGTGTATAGTGATATTAATTAATTAATTAAAAGTTTAAAGTGGGATATGTATTTAGAGCAAAAGTATCTCCTAATGAAATACTTATTAACACCAAAGAATAAAAGAGTAGTTTTATAATGGAGATCCTTTTAAGGATTCAAATAATTCAGCTAGCAATGGGACAAATCAAATTTGTGCACTGCTTGGTATGATATAATGAATAATAGCATCACTCTGACATTTCTTCCAAATTACACTGTAGAACCCAAATCCAATGAGGAAGAAACATCCAATAAACCCAAACTGAGATGCATCCTACAAAATAAATTGCCTATAATCTTCAAAAATATCAGTATCAAGAAAGTCAAGGAAAGAACTATTCCAGACTAGAGAAAACTGAAGAAAATATGACATCAAAATGCAATATATCATTCTGTATTGGACACTTTTGTGTAAGGGCCTAATTAATGGTACAATTCATAAAATTTGTATAGAGTCTGAAGATTAGATGGTAGTAATGTTTCATTGCTATGTTCCTGATTGTGATGGGTCTATTGAGCTTAAAAAGGATAATATGCTTGTTTGTAAAGCAATACACAAAATATTTGGCAGTGATGAGATGATCTATTGGTGACATGTTCCCAGAAGTTTTAAGGAAAAAGTTATTTTAATTGTTCTTGAATTTTCTTTCAAAATCTTTATTAAAAAGTACATTTAAATTAAATATAATGAGATTTACTACCTTCCACACTGCACACAATGAAGACACCGTTGCTAGTGGTAAGGGATATACTGGTAACTCCCGGCATGCTACAATCATGAAAGTGTGAAGTGGTCACAGAAGTTGAGTTACAATAGTCTGTCAGTTAAAGGTGGATGAACATACTATATCAGGCATTCAAAAGGTTCAGAAGCAATCATTGCAAGTATAGTGGAACTGGATGACTGTTGTTGAAGACTAGGATTGCACTTAATAAAAAGGAAGGCTAAGGGCGATTATCAACTTGAGCGTTAGTGTGAACATTAGAGACACCAGTAAAGTATTACAATATGATGAGGGCTATGTCAACTTTCCCAGCTTAAGCACTAATATAGTGCCAGTGGTTTTGAACTATCTGGATATCTCACAGACTATACCATAGGTCTACTATGTAATAGAAAACACATACACCATTTGAAAAACAGTTCTTGGCATGACACTGGGCCCTGATAGAGAACCTAAAGGTTGAGCCTAAGATCAGGAGCAGGACTATATTAGATGCACGAAGAATAAGGTGACGGGCCCAGCATCAAGAATGGCGGAAGAAAAAGTTCCAACACTTATTGCAGATGGGTCAGTAAAATATGCATATGCAAGTCTCGGAATGACTGATAGTAAAGTATAGCTCAATTCAGGGAAACACTGGTGGGGAGAAATCCTCCAATGGGCATTAATAAGCATAGTAATGAACTTGGACTCCTGGGCAGCAGTGAATGGCTTAGGTAGATGGCCAGCATCCTGAGAAGAAAAGATCAGAATATTAGAAACAAGGATTTTGGGGAAAGACCGTGTCGATGCACCTATGGGGCAGGGCGTGAATGGTGAAGATTATTGTGTCACATTTTAAACACTGTAGAAGAGTGATTCAACCATTCGCTATCTGTCAGCTTCTGCCATTGGCCACCCCCGTGCTTGCACAATGGACTTGTGAATACAATAGCTATGGTGGCAGGGTGGAGGCTCTTCATGGGCTCAACTGCCTATACTCCTCACCAGGGCTCATACAGTGTCTACTGCTACTGAATATCAAACTTTTCAGCAATAGAGACTAACTCTGAGTTGCAGATGTAACACCATTCTTTCATGAATACAACTAGGCCTCTGGTGGTGGTTGACTACAGTGGACTCCCTCTATTCCAAGATGGGTATCTATTAATATTTCTGGGGTTGAGCTTTATAATGGCTATGGTTTGCCTTAGCCAGAAATACTACCCAAGAGCTTAAACCCAAGTTTTAATCCACCCCCATGGTATCTAACCTTAAATCAAAGGATCTCTATCACAACAGTCCAGCAGTAGTACCATGACCATGAGATCTACTCATGCCATCATATACTATGCCACCCAAAGGTACATAAGAGCAATGGAAAGAGCAATGGAACAGCAACTTGAAAGTATGTCTGAAGCACCAACATAGAGAAAACACACTGCAAAGATGAGATAACAATCTGTATGATGCAATATATTTCTTAAATCTAAAACTATTATAAGCAGCTGTGTCTTTGATAGATAGAATGGATATTGGTTCCAGAATGAAGGGTTGAAAGTAGCAATGGCTCACTTATCATAACTCCAAGTTACCCACTAAAATTTTTTGTGCTTCTTTTCAGTTTTAGGCTCTATGGATTTAGAGTTCCTTGTTCCCAGGGGAAATACTTCAAATAGGGGGCCCAATAAGTAGTGCATTAAATTTTAAGCTATGACTGCCACCTCTTCTTGCCAAGAGACCAGAAGATAAGGAAATGATGACCGCTTTAGAAGGACATGAGGCTACTGTTACCCAATGGGGACATCCGTTTGAATTTGCTGTGCACAATAGCAGAGTCTCAAATCTCTAAGAGACCAGGATCTGTAATACTCTACTATTTAAGCCATGAAGTCCAGTGGAGGTATTGCGATGGGAAGAAATTAGGATGAAGGGAGATGACGTGTGTCAGTTGCAGGCCTGAGACGGGGTACATCATCAGAGTCATAGTTCATCCTATCAATCTTACTTTCCTGAGATTTTCCAGGGAAAGGGAACAACCAGACTCCTGGAGGAACTTTTCCAGATTAAGTTGACTTACTTTGTGAAGCAAGCAGGAAACAGTGGTATAAGAGTTAAGTATAGTGGATAGTAGGTGGGCCACCCTGGACCCCTTTTGGGCCCAAGCACTCATCTGTCCCTTCACCTAAGCAGCCCATGTTCTTCATTGGTGGATGCAATGATACAAGAGCTAAGGCATTTTGTTTAAATCTAGGATAACTCTTGAAGAACCATTTCAACTTCATAACTACCCTTGGGGTTGGCTTATACCTCTGTTGTGTTTACATGGTGGTTCAACTTCTCCTCTGACATTCTTTCTTTCCTTTTTCCTGTACAGGTACTGTTTCTGAAAACTCTTTCCAATAAACTTGCTGCATACAAACTCTGATATGAGATTGTTTCTTGGAAAACCTGATCTAAAAGACTACTAGATAGGAAGCATCTAATCTGGACCCATTGAGAAGGGGAATAATTACTTGAAAAACTTGGGTTCCATCTTGTATCATGCCTTGAGTGACTGTGTGCTAAGTCACTTCAGTTGTGTCTGATTCTTTGTGACCCTGTGGATTGTAGCCCACTAGGCTTCTCTGTCCATGGAGTTCTCCATTGTCTCTCCATGGACTGGATTGCCATGCCCTCCTCCAGGAGATCTTCCTGACCCAGGGATTGAACCTGTGTCTTCTGCATTGCAGGTGGATTCTTTACCACTGAGCCACTGGGGAAGCCCAGTATCATGCCTTAGAGTCTTGCAAAACAAAACACAAATAATTACAATGAGAGGGAAAAGAGTCGAGTCAAAAGGAGAGTGAATAAAGGAGAAGCCGCTATGTGTATTGGATACCTAATATGCCCCCTACTATAGAAGCTTTACACCTTTAGTCAGATTGTATTCTCAACAAGCACACAAAGAAATTGTCATCCCAATTCATGGTGGAGGAACTAAGAGTTAGAGAATTTTAATAACATATAGAACTAGCATCCATACTACCTAGACCCCAAACTGACTGATTTATTCTCTCTAGAACTTCTTCCTCCACTTTTAAGAATATGGGTTAAAGGAGACGAAGTTGAGAAGAGTGGCAAAGCCATATCAGGTTCCAGGCAATTGATAATAGATGGCTCAAGGGTCAGAGTATCACAGCTAGTAAGTAAGATGAATTGAATAGTTCTTCTATGACAAGAACTATTCAAAGATACTTACATGGACTTTTTTCACTTATTCCCTAGGACTCCTGCCAAAGTAGTGGTAGTATTATTAACCTCATTTTACCAATGAGAGTGCTGATTTACTTGAAGGAGTTAAACATCTTATTCAGGCTGGCACACATAGTGTAGTCAGTTGGTTCCCGAACTTTATCATGGAGGATGATCTGGAAAACTTACTAAGACACAGAATATATGTTTCTACTCCAAGAGTTGATGATTTAGAAGATCTAGAGTGTGGGGTGTAAGAATTTGCTGTTTCTACAAATTCTCACATTATGCTGATGGTGTTGGTCCAGAAACCACGTTTCAGAATCACTGGGATAATCAAGGACAAGGTTCAAAGTCAATCTCAGGCATCCTAACTACAGAGCCCACAAATTCTGTGCTAAATACACATTTCTAGCAGAATTAACCCTAGGTTAAGGATGAGAGCCATTATACCAGCCTGACCCACTTCATGATGCTAAGCAACCCATTTTGTATTTCGATGTCTTTATAAAATAATAATAAACCTTCTGCCAAACATAGGAAATATTTGACACTTAACATTTTTCCTAATATAGATATAAATTTTCATAAGAGGTGTGACCAATAAGGAAATAGCAATTATTGTACTTAGTGGACTGAAAGACATCCAGAGACTTAAGCACTTTCCAGAGGAAGCAAGTGACACACTAACTGCCCTTAAGAACAAAGGAAACTGCTGGGTATCAGGCAGGAAAGAAGAGAAGGACTAGAAGGCAGAAGAGATGAGGAAAGAGAAAGTTATCAGAAAATAATTCACTTACTGTAATTTCCCCTTAATTTGGCCTTAAAAGGGGGCAGTGGTTTTCTGCACATTTTTTAGAATTAAACCAGAGATGGATGAGTCAAGGTCCTGCTCTAGGAGGCCTTATAGTCACTTAAATCCCATTGCCTGACTCTATAGAGAATGGGTAAAATGCACACCTCAAGTGGCATGCAGTGTTTTGAGAAAGACATGGCTTACAGTCATGCAACCATTAGAAGATAGTACTGAACAAGCACTTGCACGTGGGGCATGATTCAAAGTGAAAGTGTGAGTTGCTCAGTCATCCTTGACTCTGTGTGACCCCATGGACTGTAACCTGCCAGGCTCCTCTGTCCATGGAATTCTCCAGGCAAGAATACTGGAATGGGTTGCCATTCCCTTCTGTAGGGAATCTTCCTGACCCAGGGATCAAACCCCAGTCCCTCGCACTGCAGGCAGATTCTTTACTGTCTGAGCCATCAGGGAAGCCTGATTATGTTAGTATAAGTCACAAATAATAGAGTAGGAGGACTTCAAAGTGGAAGTATCAGCACTCAACCCTGGGCTTCACAGAGCCCAAGACAACAAAATTCAACAAAGGAAATGATGGAAGTCATGCCCAGGCAAGTCCTCCAAAACAGAAAAAGTCTTAGTACTCTGTAGCACCTTGGATAAAGCCTGTTCTTGTGGCCCGGAAACCTGTGGGTTTTTTTTTTTTTAAGCTTTCTTCAAATTTTTACTTTTTTAAAATTGAAAACAGAGTTGATTTGCAATATTATATTAGCCTCAGGTATAAAATATTGTGATTCAATCTTTTTATAGACTATACCCCAGTTAAAGTTATTATAAAAAATTGGCTATCACAAGCATATTAGGCAATTATATACAACTAGATATAAATGACTGAATTTTTTTATATTTTTAATTAATTTTTATTAGAATATAGTTGATTTACAATGTTGTGTTAGTTCCTGCTTATAGCAAAATTCATATATAGTCATATATAAAATCTTCCCACTCTTTTTTAGATTCTATTCCCACATATGTCATTACAGAGTATTGAGTAGAGTTCCCTGTGATACACAGTAGATTCTTATTAGTTATCTATTTTATATACAGTAGTGTGTATATGTCAATTCTAAACTTTTAATTTATACCTTTTCCCCCTTACAACTTTTTTTAATACAAATCAAAAAGCAGCACTATGTATTTTACAACATAATTCTTCTGAGCATCTGAGAATACTTTCAAATGTTTTGTTCATCTTTCTACCACTTGGGAAGGATGAGGCACATGTAATTAAAAAGAAATTATATCCATTGCTTTTCAAGTGAGATGACTTTGGACTCTTTTTTTCCAAAATATTATAGCATCTCTGCTGTTTCAACATAATTTTCTTCCTCTTAAAATTAATGCATTTTTTAAATTGGGATACAGTTGATGTATAATATTATATAAATTACAGGTATATAACAGTGATTCACAATTTTTAAACAGTATATTTCATTTATTGCTATTATAAACTTTATATGTCTTATGTTGTACAATATATCCCTGGACTTTATTAACTTTATACATAATAATCAGTACCTCTTAGTTCCCTGTCCTTTATCGCCCCTCCTCCCTTACCTCTCCCTACTGGTTAACAACTGGTTTGTTCTGTTTCTGTGGGTCTGTTTACTTTCTGCTATATTCACAGGTTTAATCTTTTCACATATAAGAGATATTGTGCATTATTTGTCTTTCTCTCTCTGACTTATTTCACTTAGTATATTTTTTCTACCACACCACTTAGGACTAGTTACCTAGTTCAGGGAAATAACCAAATCTTGGAAATAATGCAAAAAGAATTACATAATTTCTTTAAATGTTTTACTACAGTATTTTATAATAAGACTTCCTGAGGGTCATCTGATTTTCTCATGGGATATAATTTTGATTTACTATTCGCAGTTGATTAAGGCTCATACATCTTATAACTCTGTAAAGTCAGAGATTGATTTGTGGAAAATGAACCAGGTGTGACTTTTTTTTTTTTCCCCCATTTGATAGAGAAAGTATCCAAAGGTTACAGCTTATTGCCTTGTAGGATATTAATGAGATTTTTTTTATCATACCAAGCCATCTCAATCCAAATTTCTTTTTCCACTGACCTTATAAATCTGTATTTCTCATATCCTCATTGAATCACCTTTGTCATCCTGTATTAATGAACTGAATAAAATTTTGAAATACGCTAACTACTTGTATGAGTTATTTTTTTTTAACAATTTGAGAATCACACTTTTTCTTTTATATTGGGTGGTTGATGTTCAAATCTTTTATCTAGATTTTTTTTTTAATATCACTTTAAACTTGGCTAGGAGGCAGTGGTTTGAATAGAAGCAGAAATGAATAAAGTCAAGTCAGTATCATAGGTATCAGGCAGCAAGACTTAAGTTTCTTGCCACCTTATCCAGAGCTTTGGTAATAATTGAGAATTAATGAGTATAATTATATAAATTTAAGAAGTCTTAGCTCAGTTAAATCAACTAAATTTGCTCCCTTGGAACAGATCTATTCTCTCTCAGAATTGTGGATATTTGTAACTAGATTAAAAACAAAAAAACAAAAAAAAACAAAAAAAAAACCAAAAACCTCTGATTGATAGTGGAACAAAAGAGGAATAAGACAGTCCATGCTCTTGTAGATGTTTCAGTTCCATCCATTGATTTATTTAGTATATATTTACTGAGTGTTTTCTAATATCCACTCTTGCTTGATATAAGCAGTAAACATTTTTTTTTCCTTTCACTAAGCGTACTTTTCAGAAAAGTAGGAATGAGAAACAAAAATGGATGCATAAAATGTTAGGTGTTGATATGTGCCATGAAGAAAAATTAAGAATAAGAGTAAGAATGTTATGGAGGCTGTTCTTTCATATGCGGTTGGAGTATGTATGTGTTAGAGATGGTTTCTCTGAGGAATTTATATTTGATAGAATGAAGTGAGGGGATACTGTTATTCTTAATTTATATTAGTCCAAAACACATGATGTTATAAATATTCATTGTTTATCTTTCAAAAACATTTTGAGAGAATATTAAAGTATGTAACCCCCTGCCAAGTGACGAATGAGAAATAATCAACCGAAGACAGAATTTCTATTACAACATTGTCTACAAATTGACACTAGAAGTTAAAAACAAAATGAATTTTATTTTCCTTAACCATATAAATACGTAACTAAACAGCAAAGGATAACAGAATTTCTATTTTCCTGGTCAGAATCTCTTGGATTCCTAGCATCAAAGTCAAAATAATTACCTTTCCTATTTTCCTTTAATTCCTGCAAATCATCTCAAATTTATCTTGCTTATCATGAGAATAGGATTCCAAAACTATAGCTTCACACTGGAATTACCTGGGTAATTTCAAATACATGTACGTTTCCTAGATTCCAATAGCCCAAATCTGACTTGATTGGCCGGTGTGGGGGGTGGGGGGGGGTGGTGTCTTGAGCATCAGGATTTTGATAGCTCTCAAAGGACACTAATGTGATGTCAAAGTTAAATAGCATCCATGAAAACCATGATTTCATCAGGCAGTTCCCCTCTCTGTCCACCCCCACCACATCTACCCCCAGAGTTACTGTCTTTCAACTTGTTGACAGAAGAAATACAACTTGTTCATCCCATTCATATCTTCTAACTCTTAGTAGTCCTTCTCATTGGCAGATACCATTTCATTCTTTATCTGTGGAGCCATTTTTTTTTTCACCTTAGAGCTCATTGTTTCGCTCCTTTAATTGAACAAATCACTTTCTAGAACTTTCCAAAATTAGAGTGGCAAAGGATATTACAATAATTTTTCAGTTAATTATATCAGTGCTGAATAAGTCTGTTTCTAAAAAATAAAGGGGAGTGGGTAGACAAAGAACAACTTGCATTAGTGTAAGCATTTCTTACACCAGTGTAAGCACTTCTTACACCAGTGGTTGTTACCATGTGGTTGGTCAGTATCTTGAAAAGGAGACTGAATCGAGTCACTGATACTTTTCAAAGCTCCCAAGTGATTCTAATATGCAGTCATGTTGGAAGACTACTCTCTGATATATCAGAAAATGTCAACAATTGTATCACATTTTTAAAGACCAGGTCTAAATTATAACCCAAATATAATGCTAGTGAAATATGGTGGAAGTTAAAGCAGAATTATTTAAAGTAATATTTGCCTGTTTATTGGAATCTCCTGGGACAGTGGCTGAAAATGTCAATTCACTGGGTCCTCTCCTGATTTGGGTCAGATTTAGTAGGTCTGGAGGAAGAACCAGGAATCTGCATTCTAACACATAAGCCAGCTGATTCATATGATTATATATATATAGAAAATACAAGGTACAGATCTCCAAAAAAGACATAAGATTCAAAGAAGACTCAAATATAGTGTTAAGATCATGGGCACATGTCAGAATTCTCATTTGCACAGCACACTGGAAGTCTTTTTTTTTTTTTTTTTTTTTTTGATTTGGGTGTCAGAGTCTGAGGGAGAAAAGAAGTACGGGGAGGTGGAATTTCAGAGGGGAGACTGACATGGGGTGAGGAATCAGGCTTACATGATATCAGAATTAACTGAAAAAAAAAAAGAGAGAAAATCTGGCAAGGATTTGGTGACCTGCTTTATAATGGCTGTAACTTTTATTTCGTACCTTATCAGGTACCTCACTTAACCCTCCCCTATGTGTATAGAAATAAACCTCTGCTTTGGGATTTTGACAGAAAAAAAAAATCTGATTGAAAGAGTCTTATGAAATTAATGATTTACTATAACATATAAGAGGAGCAAGGATATACAATAGAGAAAAGCACCACACTTCAATAAGTGGTGCTGGGAAGACTGGACAGCTACATGTAAGAGAATGAAATCAGAACATTCTCTAATACCACACGTAAAAAAATAAACTCAAAATGGAAATCTTGACACTCTCGTGGATCATAGACAAATATGTAGTGGATTATAGAACAATTCTTAGAGGTACGGGTATTTGGATGATATCATAGAACTCATCTCACCAGGCTGGCAGAGAGCAGTCAGCAGCAAGTAAAGGAGATTGCGCTGAATGATGCAGGGGACAATGGGACTCGCCTCTCCTTGGCCCTGTCCCCATTCTATGGACAATCACTATGGGGAACCCATCCTCACCCTCTGTTGCTTTATGCTGAACACTCTTTCTCACCTTGTGTTTAGCGCCAGGAGGAGTACCTAAGTATGGGGTCCTTGACATTTATTTAACTATTTAACTATGTATAGGTTAGGTGAATCACTTTCTTTTGGACATGAATGAAAGTGATGGAGAAGGCAATGGCACCCGACTCCAGTACTCTTGCCTGGAAAATCCCATGGACAGAGGAGCCTGGTAGGCTGCAGTCCACGGGGTGGCTAAGAGTCGGAAGCGACTAAGCGACTTCACTTTCACGCATTGGAGAAGGAAATGGCAACGCACTCCAGTATTCTTGCCTGGAGAATCCCAGGGACAGGGGAGCCTGGTGGGCTGCCGTCTATGGGGTTGCACAGAGTCAGACACGAGTGAAGCGACTTAGCAGCAGCAGAAAGAAAGTGAAAGTGAAGTCTCCTAGTAGTGTCGGACTCTTTGTGACGCCGACGCCATGGACTGTAGCCCACCAGGCTCCTCTGTTCATGGGATTTTCCAGGCAAGAGTACTGGAGTAGGGTGCCACTTCCTTCTCTAGGGAAATTTCCTATTCAGGGATTGAACCTGAGACTCCCACATTGCAGGCAGACTCTTAATCACCTGAGCCACACGGGAAACTTGGATGACATGGATGAGAGATGGACATGGATGGACATGGATGGACATGGAGGACAGATGTAAAAATAGGTACTGCTTAAGGTCATGCGGGCTTCCCTGGTGGCTCAGTGGTAAAGAATCCACCTGTCAATGCAGGAGACACAAGTTTGATCCCTGGGTGGGGAAGGTTCCCTGGAGAAGGAAACGGCAGCCCACTCCAGTATTCTTGCCTGGAAAATCCCATGGATGGAGAATCCTGGCTGGCTACAGTCCACAGGATTACAAAGATAAGACTTAACAAGTAAACAACAACAGCAACTACAATAAGATCATGCCCTGGTTCAGCAAAATATAACCCTTTTTGTAAAGAAAATTTTATTGGAACACAGCATACCGATTATTTATATATTTGTGGCTGTGTTGGCACTGCAATGTCAGAGTTGCATAGCTCTGACACAGGCTGACTAGTATTAAAATCTGAAAGTATTTACTAGGTAGCAGAAAAATTTTCCTAGCCCCTGTGTCACGTTGCCACCATGAAAGTACCTGGGATCATGTCATCTCAGCATAAAGCACAGTATGAGACAGTGCAAGGCTGAGCCCTGAACCCTGTAGCCAACTGAAGCTATTTCTACTCTTGGTCTTCTCCATTTGAAACTATAAATGGTATTTTTTGTTTGGCTTTTGTTTGGCTTCACTTTGTTTTTACTTAAGCCATTGGAGTTGAGTTTACCTTAATTTACTCCTCCCCCCAAATAGTTCTAATTCCAAATATTAAAATTAAAAATATAAGCAGAGGAGAAAAAAAATAACAGCTGAAATCAATGTGAAGTGAAAGTGTTAGTCACTCAGTTTTGCTCAACTCTTCGAGACCCCATGGACTATAGCCCACCAGGCTCCTCTATCCATGAAATTTTCCAGGCAAGAATAGTGGTGTGGGTTGCCATTTGCTTCGCCAAAGGATCTTTCTGACCCAGGAATCCTGCATTGCAGGCAGATTATTTACTAGCTGAGCCACCAGGAAAGCTCTGAAATCGGTGTAGTAAGTATTTAACTATCTGATCAACTTTGAGTGAGAAATGAAATTATTTTTGCAGCAAACATAAAGACTCCTCCATAAAAGTAGTAGTAAATGCTCATAGAATCAAGTGAAGACGGTCTAAACAAGGATGATTCCAGTCAAGACCAAGATAGACAATATGCCAGCCATTCGGTGAGCAGGTTGTCACCAAGAGCTTAGGAAGTTTGGATTAATGGTTCAGGCATATATCATATACGAGATAATAGTGTTCCATGTTTTGCATTCTTAGACTGACACTAGCTGCTAGTTGAAATTGACACAGCTATTATAGTTTAACTCTTGTGTTAGTCTAATTCAGAAATGTCTTATGTTCACTCCTTACTTTCTAGCACAGGATCTGGCTTATGGTCGATTCTCAATAAAAAGAACAAATGAGCCTGAACTAGACAACCCAACATTTTTATTTTAGGATGCATATTCACGTAGTATATATCAAGAACTTAAATACTTCTTCCTCTCAGAGTGCATCTTTATCTGAAATAGTCTCTAGTATCTGTACTCTTTTCCAAGTGGATAAATCTCCCTAAAATGTCCTGTCTGCCTAATAAATTCTTAATTGTAATGACCTACGTTGACCAGTGGGCTTTCCTGGTGGCTCAGACAGTAAAGAATCTGCCTGCAATGCAGGAGACCTGGGTTCTATCCCTGGGTCAGGAAGGGCCCCTGGAGAAAGGCATGGCAATCCACTCCAGTGTTCTTGCCTGGAAAACCCCATGGACAGAGGAGCCTGGCAGGCTACAGTCCATGTGGTCACAAAAAGTCAGACAGAATGAGCAACTAACATTTTCACTTTCAAGCTGACCAATGAGTCAGGCACAACTGAGCACACGCACATAATCACTGAGTCTCCTTATTCCTGACATTTGATAACGTTTGTAGGTGACTATTGCAGACACCTAACCTTAAATAGATGGGGAAACAGTGGAAACAGGGTCAGACTTTATTTCTGGGGACTCCAAAATCACTGCAGATGGTGATTGCAGCCATGAAATCAAAAGACGCTTACTCCTTGGAAGAAAAGTTATGACCAACCTAGACAGCATATTAAAAAGCAGAGACATTACTTTGCCAACAAAGGTCCATCTAGTCAAGGCTATGGTTTTTCCAGTGGTCATGTATGGATGTGAGAGTTGGACTGTGAAGAAATCTGAGCACTGAAGAATTGATGCTTTTGAACTGTGGTGTTGGAGAAGACTCTTGAGAGTCCCTTGGACTGCAAGGAGATCCAACCAGCCCGGTCTTGGGTGTTCTTTGGAAGGAATGATGCTAAAGCTGAAACTCCAATACTTTGGCCACCTCATGCGAAGAATTGACTCATTGGAAAAGATTCTGATGCTGGGAGGGATTGGGGGCAGGAGGAGAAGGGGACGACAGAAGATGAGATGGCTGGATGGCATCACTGACTCAATGGACATGAGTTTGAGTGAACTCCCGGAGTTGGTGATGGACAGGGAGGCCTGGCATGTTGCAATTCATGGTGTCACAAAGAGTTATACACATCTGAGTGACTGAACTGAACTGAACCTAAAGAAATAAAATATGTAAGAGACCTAGGAGACAGAGTTAATTTTCTGTTAATTAGCAGTATTCTCTTGAAGGATAAGCCTATCTTGGATTTGTTGGGAGGGTTAAGCCATGTTGTGTGAAACAATAATGTCCCCTATTAACTGGTAAAATATATAGTGAGCCCTTGTCTAAGCAAAGAAGATATTTCTGTGTTTCAAGCTTCAGTGTATATATATATATATATATATATATATATATATATATATATATATGTGAGTCTGGTGGTTAATCCCTTTGTTTCCATTAGGATAAAACTTGCTTTATGTAATTCTTCTTCAAGTACTTAATTGAGAACAAGAAGCCTAGGTTAAGATTAGTTCTAACAGTCTGAGATTCTTCTTTTTACTGATAACAAAGGGTAATACAGAACTGCTCTGTTTAACATAAATCTCACTTGAAGATTGGAGAAAAAGATTGCTAGTTAATCTTCCAAAATTCCAAATAAGGCTTGAATTCATTAACCGAAGCATCTACATGTTACTGAGGTTCTTCTTATTAATAAACTCCTTCTTAACTCACCAGGCATCTGGCTTACACCTTGTTCTCTACCAATAGCAATCAAAGATAAATCCCTGAAGGAGGACACAATCCCATATTAGTTATCTATAGCTGTATAATATAATACTTTACAATTCAGAGACTCAAAACAACAGTATTTATTATGTCACAGCATGTCAAGAATCCAAGCACAGCTCAGCTGGGTCCTCTGGTTCTGATCTCTCACCAGGCTGCCATCAAGGAGTTAACAGCGCTACTGTCATTTTAAGGTTCAGTTGAGAGAAGATACATTTCTATGCTTGCTCACCTTGTTGTTCCAAGATTAAGTTCTCTATGGGCTGTTGGACTAAGGGGCTCAATCCCCCATCGTATACAAACCCGAGGACTCTCTCCTTGGTTCCTTGCCATGAGAATCTCTCCAAAGGGCAGATCACAACATAGCAGCTGATTTCATCAGAATGAGCAAGTGAACAGGCAAAAGAGAAAGAGTGCTAGCAAGGGACTTCCCTGGTGGCCCAGGGGCTAAGACTCCACGCTCCCAACGCAGGGGTCAGTGTTCGATCTCTGGTCAGGAACTAGATCCCGCCTGCTGCAACTAAGAGTTAATTTGCCGTAAACTAAAGATCCTACGCGCCACAACTAAAAGATCCCACCTGTCGCAATGAAGATTGAAGATTCCACATGTGGCTAAGACCTGGTGCTGCTAAATAATCTTTTTTTTTTTTTTTTTTTTTTTTAAGTGCTAGCAAGATGAAGTCATAGTCTTCTACAACTTCATCTCAGGAGTGATATTCCATCACTTTTGTAATATTCTATTCATTTAGCAAGTTACCAAGTCCAGTCCACACTTAGGTTGAGAAGATTATAAAGGGTATATATATATCAGGAAGGAGGGGGGATCATTGGCAGCTCTCATTAAAAAAAAAAATTTTGTTTTAAAATTATTACAGATAAATAGGAAGATCCTCCAAAATTACAGAGATACTGTATACCCTTTAACCAATTCCCCATACCCCAATGGTAAGATTTTGCAACACTTCATGCAATCACAAAACTAGGAAACTAATATTGTTACAATCCACTAACCCCATCTAATCAGTTAATGTACTCTCATTTGTGTTTATATAATTCCTTGCAATTTTACCAAAAGTGCAAGTTTGTGTAACTACCACCATATTTACAGTATTAACAGTATCATCACCTTAAGGACATTTTGTATTGTCGTTTTGTAAATGCAGTCACCCTCCTCCCCATCTCTAACAAAAGACAGTCACTAATCTGTTCTCAACATCTATGTTTTTTCATGTTGAAAATAGTACATAAATTGAATGATACAGTATGTGGCCTATTGGCACCGAGATCTTTCGCACAGCCTAATCTCTTTTAGACTGAGCCAAGATGTTTACGTATTAAGAGTCTGTTCCCACCTATTGTTGAGCATGAGCTTCCCAGGTGCCTCAGAAAGATTCTCAGGTAAAGAATCTGCCTGCAATGCAGGAGACCTGGGTTCAATCCCTGGGTTGGGAAGCTCCTCTGGAGAAGGGAAGAGCTACCCACTTCAGAATTCCATGGACAGAGGAACTTGACAGGCTTCAGTCCTTGGGGTGAGAAGGAGTCGTACACGACTGAGAGACTAACCCTATTTTCATTACCACTATGGCTGAGTATGGAGGAGCTATCTTAGATGGAGGAGCTATCTTATCTTGACTACCACAATGTTTTTATGACTGAAGTTGCCAAAGGGGGTTGATATCTTAAGGGAAATAATCCTGAGCAGTAGGAGTTTATTTGGTAGACTGACAGGAGTTGTTGAATGTTGTAAAAAGACTTGCACCATGCTTATCAGGGGCAGCTACTTCACACTTACTCCTCACAAATCTCTCCAATCCTGCTCTTCCATGTTCATCTGCAGTTCCTCACTCACAGAGAAAAATGCTCCTTACAGAGACATTATCCTTATTCACAGAGGAAATGTGAACCATCAAGGGAGACTTCTAAATTACTGACTCTCAAAAGGAAACTGTGTGACTGTATTTTTGCTCATTCTTTCATTTTTATTCTGATTTCAGAGGAAGAGATATTCCTGTTTTAGAGTAATTCCTTGATGATATATCTTTCTTTTCTACTTAAGTCTTTACTTCCTATTTCTTTCTTTTCCTGAACTCTCACAACAAGGCCCTCTGATGACTTCAGTCAGGCCTTATCAAGTGCCCAGGCTTCTCGTGTGTTCTTTCCTTGTACCCTTTAGATAGCACCTTGTTACTCTTCAGATAACTACTCACCTCCTTCACCTCAGTGCACTTAAATGTGGCTACCATTTGCATCAAAGCACATCCAGCTTTTCTCAAGGTAGTATGCTTATAGCTAAATTCAATTGCCTCTTTTCAGGCTTTAGCATAACCAGTTTTCTTTTATTATTTTGAACTTTTGACTGTCCCAACTTTCTAGAGATACTCTCCTCCTCTCATTTCCTTCAGTTCAGTTCAATTGCTCAGTGGTGTCCAGCTCTTTGCCACTCCATGGATTGCAGCATGCCAGGCTTCCCTGTCAATAACCAACTCCCAGAGCTTTCTCAAACCCATGTCCACCATTGGTGATGCCATCCAACCATCTCTTCCTCTGTCGTCCCCTTCTCCTCCTGCCTTCAATCTTTCCCAGCATCAGGGTCTTTTCCAAAGAGTCAGTTCTCCACATCAGGTATTGGAGCTTCAGCTTTAGCATCAGTCCTTCCAATGAATATTCAGGACTGATTTCCTTTAGGATGGACTGGTTGGATCTTCTTGCAGTCCAAGGGACTCTCAAGAGTCTTCCCCAACACCACAGTTCAAAAGCATAAATTCTTCAGCACTCAGCTTTCTTTATAGTCCGACTCTCACATCCATATATGACTACTGAAAAAAACATATATTTTGATTAAGATGGACGTTTGTCAGCAAAGTAATGTTTCTGCATTTTAATATGCTATCTAGGTTTGTCATAGCTTTTCTTCCAAGGAAAATACCCATAATACCACTCTTTTACGTTATTGTCCTACATGACTGTCCTCTCCTTCTCCATCTCCTTTGCAGAGGAATAGATCTGTCCTTGAATGCTTCCCTTCCGATTTCTAGCTAAGGCACTGGCTTTTTATAAGTACTTCTAAGAGGATTTTTGAAACTTTCCTGATTTTAATTATTCTAACATGTATACTATCATGTAAGAATTGAATCGCCAGTCTATGTCTGATGCAGGATACAGCATGCTTGGAGCTGGTGCATGGGGATGACCCAGAGAGATGTTATGGGGAGGGAGGTGGGAGGGGGGTTCATGTTTGGGAAAGCATGTAAGAATTAAATTAATTTTTTTTTAATTTAAAAAAATTAAAAATTAAAAAATTAAAAATTAAAAAAAAATTACCATCTCTATGTGAACAACTCCTAAAGTTTTATCTTCACAAATTTCTCTTTCCTAAGCCTCATGTCGGAGAAGGCAATGGCACCCCACTCCAGTACTCTTGCCTGGAAAATCCCATGGATGGAGAAGCCTGGTAGGCTGCAGTCCATGGGGTCGCTGAGGGTTGGACATGACTGAGCAACTTCACTTTGACTTTTCACTTTTGTGCATTGGAGAAGGAAATGGCAATCCACTCCAGTGTTCTTGCCTGGAGAATCCCAGGGACGGGGGAGCCTGGTGGGCTGTCATCTAGGGGTCGCACAGAGTTGGACACGACTGAAGTGACTTAGCAGCAGTAACAGCAGCAAGCCTCATGTTCCTATCTAACTATGCAAGAAAAATTCATTTGGTAATTCAAATTCAATTTCAAACTGAATTTCTCATCACTCTCAACCGAATCTACAGCTCCTAAAAGTTTCTTCCTTTCTATTAGCAGAACTCCTTCCATTCTGTTAGCTGGGTCAGAATCCTGAATAAACCCTCCTCATCCATCCAATCAACCATAAAGTTTCAATCAATAGAAAGAAAAGATTATGTGCTAGCATAATCTTTACCCAGTACTTTACAGTCCTATGCTCCATATTTAACCTTCAAATTGAATGAAAATAAAATACAGAAAAAGTGACCTTAAACAAAAATCAAGATGGTGTTTATGGTAGGCAGAATAATGGCCCTTCCAAAGATATTCATTTTCTAATTTTCAGAACCTATGACTATGTTACATTATATGGCATGGGAGAAATATTACTTCAGATACTATTAAGGTTGCAAATTAGATGGTCATAAAATAGGAAAATTATCTTGATTTATTTGGGCAGGCACAATGTAATTACAAGGGTTCTTAAAAGTGGATGAGGGAAGAAAAAGAACAATCAGTTTCAGAGCACTAATATAGGATAAAAACTACACTAGCTATTGCTGACCTTGAAAATGGAAGGGAGCTATGGATTAAGGAATGAGGACACATTTTAGAAGATGGACAAGGCAAGAAAATGGATTCTCTTCTTAGAAATGAAAGGAACAGAGGCCTGCCAGAACCTGGATTTTAAACTGCTGAAATATTTTTCAGATTTCTGATCTCTAGAATTATAAAACACAAGGCTATGGTTTTTCCAGTGGTCGTGTATGGATGCGAGAGTTGGACTGTGAAGAAAGCTGAGCGCCAAAGAATTGATGCTTTTGAAATGTGGTGTTGGAGAAGACTCTTGAGAGTCCTTGGACTGCAAAGAGATCCAACCAGTCCATTCTGAAGGAGATCAGCCCTGGGTGTTCTTTGGAAGGAAAGATGCTAAAGCTGAAACTCCAGTACTTTGGCCACCTCATGCGAAGAGTTGACTCATTGGAAAAGACCCTGATGCTGGGAGGGATTGGGGGCAGGAGGAGAAGGGGATGACAGAGGATGAGATGGCTGGATGGCATCACGGACTCGATGGAGGTTGAGTCTGAGTGAACTCCGAGAGTTGGTGATGGACAGGGACGCCTGGCATGCTGCAATTCATGGGGTCGCAAAGAGTTGTACACGACTGAGCAACTGAAATGAACTGAACTGAACTGAACTTTGCTTTGCTTTTATCCACTAAGTTTGTGGTAATATTTTACAGTGGCAATAGGAAACCTATGCAGCTCATCTTATTAAAGTAACTTTTCATTTTTTATGTTAGACTAAAGCAGAGATCAACTGTTAGTAAAATCGGAAATGACAGTGCAAATATTACCACTAATCCTGCAGAAATGAAAACATTATAAGAGAGTACTCTGAACAGTTTTAATCCAACAAATTGGATGACCTAAATAAAATTTAAAAATTCCCAGAAACACAAAAACACACTAAGACTTATCTGAACAAACTGTGACTAATAAGAAATTCTAATCAGTGATTAAACATCTCCCAACAAACAAAAGCCACAGGCCAGATGGCTTCACTGGTGAATTTGACCAAACATTTAAAGAAGAACACCATTCCTTCTAAACTTTTTTTAAAGAACTGACAAGTAAACACTTCCTAACTCATCTTTTGAGGTTGCATTAAATGGCAACCCACTCCAGTATTCTTGCCTGGAGAATCCCATGGACAGAGGAGCCTGGCAGGGTACAGTCCATGGGCTCACAAAGAGTTGGACACGACTGAGAGACTTCACATTCTTTCATTCGTTACCCTGATACCCAAGCCAGACCAGGATATTATAAGAAAAGAAATTCACAGACCAATAAATCTTATAAAGATGTGATGCAAAAATCCTCAGCAAAACACAGAGATACCTCATTTCTCTGCACTTCACCTTACTGCACTTCACTGATGATATGTTTTTACAAATTGAAGGTATGTGGTAACCCTGCAAGGAGCAATTCTATGGGCATCAATTTTCCAACAGCATTTTCTCACTTTGTGTTTCCGTGTCACACTGTGGTGATTCTCACAATATTTCAAACTTTTTCATTTTTCATCAAACATTTCATTTATTTCATTTGTTCATTTATTACATTTGTTCTGTGCATATTTATTAAATATGCTCACAGATATTTGTCCTGATGTCTGTAATCAGTGATCTCTACCACTACAAAAAGATTACAATTTTCTAAAGGCTCAGATCATGGTTAGCATTTTTTAGTAATAAGTTATTTTTAAATTAAGACATATACCTTTTTAAGACACAATTCTATTGCACACTTAATAGACTACAGTATTGTAAACATAGCTTGTACATGCACTGGGAAGCCAAAAATTTTGTATGTCTCACTTTATTACAATATTTGCTCTTTATTGTGGTGGTCTGGAATAGAACTTGCTATATGTTCAAGGTATGCGTTACTAACAACCAAATTCAGCAGCATATTAAATGAATCACGTGAAACCTATCACAAGCTTATTTTCTCTTAAGACTGGTATTTAACACTGTACTTCAAGTACCAGCTGGTAACAAAGATAAGGAAAGGAGATAAAGGGTATACAAATAGGGAAGGAAATCAAACTATCTTTGTTTCCAGAGGACATTAGTGTCTAAACCACTCCTCAAGTTGACTTCCTAAAACCCTCCAGAAACCAATAAACTAGGATGAAAGCCAATTATTTTGTATTATTTTATATTTGTTGATGTTGTTTTAGCCACTAAGGCATGTCTAACTCTATTGTGACCACCTGGACTGTAGCCTGCCAGGCTCCTCTTTCCATGAGGTTTCCAAGGCAAGAATACTGAAGTAGGTTGCCATTTCCTTCTCTAGGGGATCTTCCCAACTCAGGAATCAAAACCATCTCTTATTCTCTATGTCTCCTGCATTGTGAGGTCAATTCCTTATGACTATGTCACCTGGGAAGCCCCATCCTTATATACACCAACAGTGAATAGCTAGAGCTTGAAAAATTCTTAGAAACTGATTATTTACAATAGTACCCCCAAAAGAAATACTCATGTACAAATCAAACTAATTTGTACAGAATCATTATACATGAAAATATCAAAACTCTAACAAAAGAAATCAAAAATCTAAATATCACAAGAAAGATTGCCTAGGAATCTAGGTCAAGGAGTCACAGTCAATAAAGCAGACAAGACCTCAATAGGATCCAAAATATTTCTCACAAGATCTCAAGGATGCTTGATCTGTCTCTTTATTCTTCCACCACTTCTTTCAGTCACCACCTTTCTCACAACCTTCTTCAGTTAACATCATTTCATATCTCTAATAAAGCTATTAAGACATAACTTGAAGTGGTTGGTAGTGTCAATTTGTATATGTGTGAAAATGCACTCCAGTGTGATGTGTCTATAAACAGTTATTCTAATTTGGAGAGAATAGTACAGTTGATATATGTTTTTTTTCTGTAATATCAAGCCTACATTGTGATAACTTTCTTGTTTTTAATGTATTTCCAGTAACTTATTTAATGTATATACAGTAACTATCAATGTCATATTACAGTACTCTGCTTCTGTTATACCCATCCCATCAATGAGATTTAACCATAATCAACGTCCTTCAAGTATACCATGAGATAAATAACTTATGAAATCAATGCCAATAGTATATAAAAGTGGTCTTTTTCTCCTACTTTTCTTAAATTGGCTCCAAGCAATTTTCAAAAGCTATAAAGAAAGCAAAAATAAAGTTGTAAAAACTACCATAACTTGACACAGTATATGGCAGTGATTAAATATAAGCTATGCTCTCACTTTTTACATGATGAAAGGTATTTTTCACTCTCTTAAAAAAGGAAGTGCAACAAATCTGACCGCATTAGACAACATAATGCATGACATATACTTCTTACTACAGTCAATAAGCAAAGTTCAGAAAGATATTAATTACTGACTCAAAAAAAGTAAAATAAAACAGCCCAGAGACTTTCAGGGACCTAGAGTGGAACAGGATCTGTCTACTATTTCAAAGGTCAAAGGGTACTACTAGGAGATGAACTGCAAAACTGGATATTTTGCATAGCATTAGTCTTAAATTTGTTCATATCTAGTAGTATTTTGAAATGAAGCACCAATTTTCATGGAGCAAGATAAATGCTTCTGGCTAGGGTGTCTTCACTAGTTTAGAACTCCCCCCAAAAGGGTCAGAAAATCAGAAAGTACAAGTGTGAATTAGACAAAAATATTTTTCATATCTAATAAATTTCCAAATAGCACATATACCCTGAAAATATTGTGGCACTGGCTCACATACAGAAACTATATACTTGTTAAGGAGTGACTGAAAATTGCACAAAGTGCTCCATTGGCTTTATGTCACTCTTTGAATGGTGGCAAATAATGAACTCCCTTGATGGAAAGAAGCCACTTGTATTCAAGTGCCAGTTATGCACTTTTCTAATCAATTGCATCATTCTTTACATTGCCTTCTCTCAAACAAAAGGAGTCTGGAGCTGGGAAAAAGTTAAAGTGATGTTCTCCATTGTCCAAATTACAAAACAGCATGTTTTAGTAGATTAATTATATCCACAGGTGCTAAAGATGTTATCTAATGTGGAATAACAGTAAGCATTTACTTGTCAACACTAAAATGTAATTCCAAGTTTCAGTATAAATCCTGACATAGTTCAGTATCATATAACTTCAATCTAACACAGGGCCTAATAGTTGGCATTAGCCATGCACATTTCCATATCTCCATAGAGACTAAAGAATAATCACTTTTATATGTAAATACATTTAGTATAACTACCCTAGAGACCACAGTGGCTGCTAAGGTTAATAATGAAGCTACACTTAATTTGACGCTCACCCAAATGATTCTCTAGGAAAAATGCAAGAGCCTGAACATAATCTGAGCTCAGATTCCACACTTGCTATATTTGATAAACCAGGACAGAACTAGTAAAATTGTTTGGCATGTTAAAATGATGACTACTTTTCCGGTTAGGATGTGAAACAGGCAAGTCTCCTCTCTTCCCAAGGTCAGTCAGTATTTTGTTCTGAGCATGCTGCTTGCATACTCATGTCCTTATCTCCAGATTCAATAGCTAGTCTTTGTGCATGATACAGCCAACACAAAGCTCAGATCAACAATAAAAGCTAAAACAAGGACTGTAGATTATTGCTGGGTGGGGCACACATTTTCATGTTTTGTCACCAGTGCTCTTTTGTTATTTGAAAAACTTCCATCAAAAATACACACATTTTCATTGAGTTGTGCATTGGAGTAAACTTGGAAAATTTGGCTGGCTAAATCTTAGCATACAAATTGTTAGTTCACATGTGCAGGGCACCTCAAGGCACCCCCTGCAGACTGTACTGGGACTGCTCAGATTCACACACACAGTTCAGTTGCTCAGTCGTGTCTGACTCTTTGCAACCCCATGAATTGCAGAACGCCAGGCCTCCCTGTCCATCACCAACTCCCAGAGTTCACTCAAATTCATGTCCATTGAGTCGGTGATGCCATCTAGCCATCTCATCCTCTGTTGTCGCCTTCTCCTCCTGCCCCTAGTCCCTCCCCGCATCAGGGTCTTTTCCAATGAGTCAACTCTTCACATGTGGTGGCCAAAGTATTGGTGTTTCAGCTTTAGCATCAGTCCTTCCAATGAACACCCAGGACTGATCTCCTTTAGAATGGACTGGTTGGATCTCCTTGCAGTCCAAGGGACTCTCAAGAGTCTTCTCCAACACCACAGTTCAAAAGCATCAATACTTCGGTGCTCAGATTTCTTTATAGTCCAACTCTCACATCCATACATTATCACTAGAAAAACCATAGCTTTGACTAGATGGAGCTTTGTTGGCAAAGAAATGTCTCTGCTTTTGAATATGCTGTCTAGGTTCATCATAACTTTCCTTCCAAGGAGTAAGTGTCTTTTAATTTCATGGCTGCAATCACCATCTGCAGTGATTTGGAGTCCAAAAAAATAAAATCTGACACTGTTTCCACTGTTTCCCCATCTATTTCCCATGAAGTGATGGGACTGGATGCCATGATCTTCGTTTTCTGAATGTTGAGCTTTAAGCCAACTTTTTCACTCTCCTCTTTCACTTTCATCAAGAGGCTTTTTAGTTCCTCTTCACTTTCTGCCATAGAGGTGGTATTATTTGCATATCTGAGGTTGTTGTTATTTCTCCTGGCAATCTTGATTCCAGCTTGTGCTTCTTCCAGTCCAGTGTTTCTCATGATGTACTCTGCATATAAGTTAAGTAAGCAGGCTGATACTATACAGCCTTGACATACTCCTTTTCCTATTTGGAACCAGTTTGTTGTTCCATGTCCAGTTCTAACCGTTGCTTCCTGACCTGCATATAGGTTTCTCAATAAGCAGGTCAGGTGGTCTGGTATTCCCATCTCTTTCAGAATTTTCCACACTTTATTGTGATCCGCATAGTCAAAGGCTTTGGCATAGTCAATAAAGCAGAAATAGATGTTTTTTTTCTGGAACACTCTTGCTTTTTCCATGATCCAGCAGATGTTGGCAATTTGATCTCTGCCTTTTCTAAAACATCTGGAAGTTCATGGTTCACGTATTGCTGAAGCCTGGCTTGGAGAATTTTGAGCATTACTTTATTAGTGTGTGAGATGAGTGTAACTGTGCTGTAGTTTGAGCATTCTTTGTCATTGCCTTTCTTTGGGATTGGAATAGACAGTTCAGTTCAGTTCAGTCACTAATTTATGTCCGACTCTTTGCAACCCCATGAATCGCAGCACGCCAGGCCTCCCTGTCCATCACCAACTCCTGGAGTTCACTCAGACTCACGTCCATTGAGTCAGTGATGCCATCCAACCATCTCATCCTCTGTCGTCCCCTTCTTCTCCTGCCCCCAATCCCTCCCAGCATCAGGGTCTTTTCCAATGAGTCAACTCTTCACATGAGGTGGCCAAAGTACTGGAGTTTCAGCTTTAACATCATTCCCTCCAAAGATATCCCAGGGTTGATCTCCTTCAGAATGGACTGGTTGGATCTCCTTGCAGTCCAAGGGACCCTCAAGAGTCTTCTCCAACACCACAGTTCAAAAGCATCAATTCTTCAGTGCTCAGCCTTCTTCACAGTCCAACTCTCACATCCATACATGACCATTGGAAAAAACATAGCCTTGACTAGATGGACCTTAGTCGGCAAAGTAATGTCTCTGCTTTTGAATATACTATCTAGGTTGGTCACAACTTTTCTTCCAAGGAGTAAGCATCTTTTAGTTTCATGGCTGCAATCACCATCTGCAGTGATTTGGGAGCCCAAAAAAATAAAGTCTGACACTGTTTCCACTGTTTCCCCATCTATTTCCCATGAAGTGATGGGACCGGAGGCCATGATCTTCGTTTTCTGAATGTTGAGATTTAGGCCAACTTTTTCACTCTCCAGTTTCACTTTCAACAAGAGGCTTTTGGCCTTTAAATCACCAGCCCCATTAATAAACTTTGTAGTTAGTGTATACATACCGGTGATACAACTTTACTTGTTTTGTCAGCCTTTCTGCCCAGACCTGCACTTATTTCCAGAGACTCTCTTGCCATTTGCACCCCCTCTTTCCCATCCAGTTTCCACAGCCTGCTAAATCAGTAGCTATTTTCCACCCTCATTTGTGTTTTCTGTTCTTGCCTCTATTTCATATCTGCTAATAAAGACCTACATCTATCTATTTGGTCAGTTTCTATTTCAGCAAACCATCCCTTTACTTTTGGAAGTCTCCTTAAATCAGAACACCACATTGAATAGCTTGGAGGAAAGAGGCAAAAATCATTCAGTGTTGACTTGAGAAATTTTTTGCTTCTCCAAACTTACCTACTTTAAAATCACATCCTCAGACCACAGCTTAAGTAGTTGGAGCTCACAGTTATGATTATAAAATTACTTTGTTCCCACACTGGCTGAATTTCTGGCTCCCGAGAAGCAATATCTTACTGACTACTACAGAAACTGTAGTACTGGCTGTACTGCACCCAGGGATGGCTTACACTATCTGAATGAACTGAATAATAAGTAAGTTCAAAAGTTTTGATGAAAAAAGGAGAAAATTAAGAGTTTCTAGTGGAAGGGTCTTCCTGAGCAGCAGGGCCGATCACTTCCTAAATCATATTTTCCTAGCCCAAATGTAGACGCTTCTTTCTCATTATGAATTAGGCTCAGGAATATCCAACCCTGCACCATCCCTGCACCATACTAATTCAATAATATGAAATACCAAATGCAGTTCTTACACTGTGAGGTGGTTGTGTCTGTGTGTTGGGTGTTGTGATTTAATTTGATTGGTAAAATTAGGACTGTACTTCTCTGTGTTTAGCATCACACACTTGAGTTTTTAAGCTAGTAAAGAGTTTTAGCTTTATCATTAATATATTTTCAGTAAAGAAAAGTGAAAGTCACTCAGTCTTGTCCAACTCTTTGTGACCCCACGGACTATCCAGTCCATGGAATTCTCTAGGCCAGAATACTGGAGTGGGTAGCCTGTCCCTTTTCCAGGGGATCTTCCCAACCCAGGGATCGAACCCAGCAGAGAACAGAGAAGTAAACACTTACTGTCACTCATGTTAATCACCCGTTCATTCATGAATGCTTGATGACTCTTGCCAGGCCCTACACCAACCTGCAGAGAAAATTTACCCACTTCTTCATTTAAATAAGAAATGCAACACATGAAACATGTTGTGATTTTAAGAGCCTTTAAAATTGTAGAATCAAAAAAATATTTTAATTCAAATCTTATTAAATGATTCTGTTATCCCCTAGACTGACATCTCTACTCAGCCATGGATTTTCTTTTTCTTCTATAAACTTTTAACTTGCATAGTATTTAGTGTCCTGCTTCTGCCCTTCGTATTTATCCTGGGAACTTAGGTCTCCACCTTGTGACACAGTGTAATTAAACTACACCACAGCGTTTTCCCCCAGACACGCATGTTCAGTTACTCAGTCTTGTTCAACTCTTTGCAACCCCATGGTCTGTAGCCCATCAGGCTCCTCTGTTCATGGGATTTTCCATTCAAGAATATTGGAGTAGGTTGCCATTTCCTCCTCCAAGTAATCTTCCTGACCCAGGGATTGAACTTGCGTCTATTGAATCTCCTGCATTGTCAGGCTGGTTCTTTATCACTGAGCCACTTGGGAAGCCCCCTTCCCCAAACACATACATCCAAATTTGTCACAATGATGTGCAAAACAATTTAAGACCCATCCTTCTTTGAAGACACTTTAGTAGTCCCCTTTAATTCACACGACCTTTAGTTTCTTATCTCTGAATCCAACCTCTGCACACTCAGACATTTCAAAAACCATCTTGTCAAAATTCTTCAGTATTCTACTTAAGAATATTTGTGAATAAAATTTCCTCTCTATCTTTATACACAGTAGTTGGTGTCATCAAACATGAACTGAGATGAAAGGAATTTCACCATATTACTCTGCCCCCTTTTCCTTGGTAGCCTCAAGTCTATTGATTTTTTTGCACATTTCATTTTCTTAAGAACATATTACTTAATTCAGAAGAAAACCCCTCTCTCTACTTTCACCAATATCCATTGTTTGCTGACCTTCGAATGTAAAGTGAAATTCTTTACATTTCCCGTGTATAGGTCATCTTCTGTAGGTGATCTGTTGGTCTGGAATAGTCTAAAACAAAGCACCAAAACAGGGAGATGGATGCAGAGCTTCTCTCATGTACCTTAAATTCTGCCTTTTGTGAGATTCTAGGAAAAATCAGGCATCAGGCACCTTATTTATCAAAGTGTTCTGTATGAAAGCTTCACACTACAAAATATAGATACTTTGGGGGCTCAATCATGACACATAATTGGTCTTAGGATTAATTTTTATAACATCTGGGATATTCTCCAAATTTTTCAGCAAAAGAAAAATGTATCCTACTGAAATGCTATTAATTATTTAGCAGTTAGGCATTTAAAATGTCATTTTTGTGTGCTTTCATTACCAATATCCTTTTATCACTTTTAAAAATATGAGTGTCCCTAATCCTCAATTTGGAATTAAATTTGATTACTAACTGACATTTTCAATGACTTCTAATTAAAAATAGAGATTTTGAAATCCAACCTAGCATTTTATTCCCATGTTAGCCAGTAATTAGGATATTCATGATTTAGTTTGGTTTCTCTTTTGTTCTTCATCAAAACATATGCTGCCATTTATTAAACCCGATTTAGAGTGATGCAGCTTTCACAATTTTGCATCATTTGATCACTATCAGTAATGAAATGTACTGTAATTCAAACCAGGAGTTAGCCATTAATCTTTAAACAATGATCAGTGACATTTAATAAAATATGTTATGTGAAGACCATGGTTTAATTCTGCTACCAATATTCTCCATCACATCTGTTCTCCTCTGTACTTTCTCTTATAAAATAAACAAGAGAATTACTACTCTTTGGGGCTGATGGTTGGTCGAAGAAGATTGGTAGTGTAATTGAGAGTCTGCTATTATAAGTCATGATCTAGTAATTTAATACAAAAGAGTTAAGCAATTTCAGTTACATATTCCCATTATGCAACTCTCAATGATAAGAAATTTTCTTCGTGAGCAGAACGCCTCATGTCATTTGACTCAATTTCTTTTCTTTCTTCACCTTGTGTCATATAGTCAAGGCTAAATTAATCATATTTCTCCAAAAGTTGGCCTTACTTCTTGGCTTCTCAATTTCTTTAAATATGAGTACTTTTCTCCAAGTTACTCAGGCTTGGTCAACCCAATGTTTCTTGATCTCTTTCTCTTTTTTTTAACTCACGATACTCAATCATTCTAATGCTCAGATGTCTTTTATACTCATTTCTTTTTTTTTTTTTTCCTTTTGTATTATATATACATATGTGTGTGTATTTTACTTTCACTTCCCAATACTTTAAGCTTGAACTTAGGTTTAATAATTATAAACTAATGCAACTGAAGAAGATTTGAGTAATATTAACTGACGTGTGTGTGTGTGTGTGTGTGTGTGTGTATAACGTTAACAAAAAAGGAACAAAGGCAGTATCATGGAAGAATTTATGATTTCAGGTAACATATTTTTTTTTTTTCAGCAGGCATCAGTTCAGTTCAGTTGCTTAGTTATGTCTGACTCTTCAACCCCATGGACTGCAGCATGCCAGGCTACCTGTCCATGACCAACTCCCAGAGTTTACCCAGACTCATGACCATTGAGTTGGTGATACCATCCAACCATTTCATCCTCTGTTGTCCCCTTCTCCTCCTGCCCTCAATCTTCCCCAGCATCAGGGTCTTTTCAAATGAGTCAGCTCTTCGCATCAGGTGGCCAAAGTATTGGAGTTTCAGCTTCAGCATCAGTCCTTCCAATGAATATTCAAGATTCATTTCCTTTAGGGTGGACTGGTTGGATCTCCTTGCTGTCCAAGGGACTCTCAAGAGTTCTCCAACACCACAGTTTAAAAGCATCAATTCTTTGACACTCAGCTTTCTTTATAGTCCAGCTCTCACATCCATATATGACTACTGGAAAAACCATAGCCTTGACTAAATGGACCCTTGTTGACAAAGTAATGTCTCTGATTTTTAGTATGCTATCCATGTTAGTCATAACTTTTCTCCCAAGAATATGAAATAGAAGAATTGAAACAAACTAGATAAAAGTAAAAGGTCATCTTATAGTCCAATTGTTGTTTTTGTTTTGTTTTGTTTTGATTTTACTTTACAATGCTGTATTGGTTTTGCCATACATTGACATGAATCTGCCATGGGTGTACATGAGTTCCCAATCCTGAACCCCCCTCCCACCTCTCTCCCCATATCATCTCTCTGGGTCATCCCAGTGCATGGCTGCTCATTAGAAACACATTGGGAGCTTTGGAGAAAAAAACGCAGCAATACATGGGCATTTGTATTTTTCAAAGAATTCCAAGATAATTCTGATGCACACCTGGGTTTTTAAAAGTGATTAGATGTTTTCCTATTAAATGGTAGTTTTGGTGATATGACTTCCCTGGTGGCTCAGACGGTAAAGTGTCTGCCTACAATACAGGAGACCCAGGTTCAATCTCGGTCAGGAAGATCTCCTGGAGAAGGAAATGGCAACCCACTCCAGTATTCTTGCCTGGAAAATTCCATGGATGGAGGAGCCTGGTGGTCCAAGGGGTCGCAAAGAGTCAGGACACAACTGGAGCGACCTCACTTCACTTTCACTTTGGTGATATCGAATCCTATTAGTTTTCTGTTGACCAATCATGATACAACAGTAATAAGTGAGCAATAGTTACATAATCACAGTAGTAAAAGATGTCTACACTTCCCAATATTTTAATCCAAATAGTCACTACATTCATTTGGACAATTCCAATTACTTCCCACCTATCTCTGCATTTCTAAACTCTCTGCCTGCAATTCAAACTATTCACAAGCTGCACATTCATCCTCTGACTATACAGTTTACATCATTCTCCTGCTATTTTCAAGTCCTCACAAATTTCTCATTGCTTAAAAATAAAACTCAAATTTCTTAATCTAGTACTCAAAATCCTACACAATCTGAGCCCAGCTTCTTCATACTGTTCAAGACGCAAGTCATGCATATGCTTAATAATGGATTTTTATTAAGCATATCCTTACTTTTGCTTCTGTGTTTGTATTTTAATTTAGCCATAACATAGCCAACCCCTGACTATGCCAAAACCTTTGGCTGTGTGCATCACAATAAACTGCGGAAAATTCTGAAAGAGATGGAAACACCAGATCACCTGACCTGCCTCTTGAGAAACCTTTATGCAGGTCAGGAAACAACAGTTAGAACTGGACATGAAACAACAGACTGGTTCCAAATAGGAGAAGGAGTACGTCAAGGCTGTATATTGTCACCCTGCTTATTTAACTTATATGCAGAGTACCTCTTGAGAAAGCCTGGGCTGGAAGTAGTGCAAGCCAGGAGAAATATCAATAACTTCAGATATGCAGATGGTGCCACCCTTATGATGGAAAGTGAAGAAGAAATAAAGAGCCTCTTGATGAAAGTGGAAGAGGAGAGTGAAAAGTTTGGCTTAAAGCTCAACATTCAGACAACTAAGACAATGGCACCTGGTCCCATCACTTCATGGGAAATAGATGGGGAAACAGTGGAAATAGTAGCTGACGTTATTTTGGGGGGCTCCAAAATCACTGCAGATGGTGATTGCAGCCATGAAATTAAAAGACGCTTACTCCTTGGAAGGAAAGTTATGACCAACCTAGACAGCATATTAAAAAGCAGAGACATTACTTTGTCAACAAAGTTCCGTCTAGTCAAAGCTATGGCTTTTTCCAGTGGTCATGTATGGATGTGAGAATTGGACTACAAAGAAAGCTGAGTGCTGAAGAATTGATACTTTTGAATTGACTCTTGAGAATCCCTTGGGCTGCAAGGACATTCAACCAGTACATCCTAAAGCAATCAATCCTGGGTGTCCATTGGAAGGACTGAAGTTGAATCTGTAACTCCAATACTTTGGCCACCTAATGAGAAGAGCTGACTCACTGGAAAAGACCCTGATGCTGGGAAAGATTGAGGGCAGGAAGAGAAGAGAATGATAGAGGATGAGATAGTTGGATGGTATCAGCAACTCAATGGACATGAGTTTGGGTAGAATCCGGGAGTTGGTGATGGATAGGGAGGCCTGGAGTGCTATAGTTCATGGGGTCGCAAAGAGTTGGACATGACTGAGCAACTGAACTGAACTGATACATTTACATACATGTATATACAGCTTCCATGGTGGCTGAGATGGTAAAGAATCTTCCTGCAATGCAGGAGACCCAGTTTGATCTCTGGGTTGGAAAGATTCCCCTCGAGAAGGAAATGGCCACCCACTCCAGTATTTTTGCCTGGAGAAATACATGGACAAAGGAGCCTGGCAGGCTACAGTCCATGGGGTCACAAAGTATCACAACTGAATGACTTTCACTTTCACACATTTAACACTCTCTGCGCTTTTTTTTTTAATTAAATACAATCTATTCTTCAAGTTTTGTTGTTTAGATCCTCCTTTCTCATATGACCATATGCTCTGGAAGAGATCTCTCCCTTAAATTTTAAAAAAACCTTTATGTTGCATTATTTATGAGACATTATGGCTTTATTTCCAGTCTTTCAAGCTAGATTTATAACCTCCCAAAGCTACTGACACCCTCACATTCTTCTATCTAATACAGAGGACTGCATATGAGAAATAGTTAAAGCAGTATAGAGATGACATGGATGAAATAATCGTTTACATATAAGCGAGAGGTCAGGAAACTATGGGCTGTGGGCTAAATATGGTCTCCTACCAGTTTTTGTAAGTTAATTTTTGGAGGACACAGCCATGCGTATGTGTACTTAGGCTACTTTTGCACTACAACAACAAAGTTAAGTAGCTGCAGCAGAGACTCTATGGCCCACAAAGCCTGAAACATTTTAGGCTTTATAGGAAATGCCTTAATTGAAAAAAGTTTTCTGGTCTGTGATATAATACACTGAAAGAAAGCAGGAAAAAATGATATTTGTTTGGCTACCTGAAGACATTCCACAAGGAATGTCCAGTCTGATCCTGTTTCCATTCTGTCACTGCCTTCCCTTTACTGCCAGGATGCCGATCAGTTCTACAAGAAAGACTGCTGCTGCTAAGTCGCTTCAGTCTTGTCCGACTCTGTGCGACCCCAGAGACGGCAGCCCACCAGGCTCCCCCGTCCCTGGGATTCTCCAGGCAAGACCACTGGAGTGGGTTGCCATTTCCTTCTCCAATGCATGAAAGTGAAAAGTGAAAGTGAAGTTGCTTAGTCAAGCCTGACTCTTAGCGACTCCATGGTCTGCAGCCTACCAGGCTCCTCCGCCCATGGGATTTTCCAGGCAAGAGTACTGGAGTGGGGTGCCATTGCCTTCTCCAACAAGTGAACCTATTCTTGGCTAAATTATCTGAAGCTGAGTTTTTGTAAACAGCATCTTAGGAGCATACCTCTTTGAAGGTACTTACAGTGGGACATCTTAGAGAAGCTTCTGCAGTCAGTATTTAGGACCTATGCTAATCTTCACTTATAGTCACTGAAAGAGACAGCTACCAGCCAGTCAGAACTCACCTATAGACTTAACCACTCAAAGACACAAGCTCAAAGTAGGTGTGAGAAGAGCAGTCTCAGCAGTGATGGCCCATGCCTTAATTAACTAGGAGAAGCCATTTTAGTAAGAAGATTCTTCTAAATATTCCAGAGAACACATTTAGCTGACTCATTTTTGTCAAAACAAAAGTGATTTTTTGAAATTTCAAAACTTAAAAGATTCCTCTGAGAATTTATAGTAATATTTTTTACATTGAAATAATTATTTTCTGTACTTTGGAATTCATAGTTCCCTGAGTATATCACAGCATGTTCATACACATATTTATACATCCATCATTTAGGTAAACTCATTTTCAACTCTAAAAATTCATGGGCTCACATATATTACAATGTAAATTCTGGGTAAGAACTGCATAGGTTCTTCGGGATTACCCTAGCCACATACAGTTTGTTATTTATGTATTTATTCAGTGAGTATTACTTAGGAGCCATCATGTTCCAGGCATCATGGAAATAGGATAGCATAGCAAAAACACACCAGGTTTCTAGCTGGCAGAGCAGGGTTTGAATCTCACCTCCACAAGCTGAGTGAATGTAGTTAACTTATTTAATGGCCTTGAGACAAAACTCAGTTTTTATAAAATATGGAATCTGATATACTTGTTGAGAGAGTTGCTACAAGAATTACGTGGGGTAGCTGTGTTAGTCTACCTGATATATACCCAGTTCAGGCTCTGCCTTCTGGGAACTAGCTAGCCCTGTGTGCTAAATGTAGAGGTGATCACTAGACCCAGCTAGATCTGTAATAGGGGCCTCATTCTCCTGGTAAATTTCCAGGGTTGGGCATTTGTCCCGAAGTAAGGACAGTTACTGCTGAAACAAATGTCTCTTTGCCTATCAGATCATGAAACTGGAAGAGAACAAAAATGGCAATGCTGCTTAAAAATGTCCCAACAAGTACAGAGAGACTGTGTGTAGCAGGAAAGAACAAAGCTAATATAACTGACAGTTAAAAAGAGATTGAGCTTCCACAGTTCTCATCCCTTGATCACTAGGGCTGTCCTGGAATTGTTCCAATCAACTATTTTACTGTTAAGGCTGTATTCTATATACAATACAAACACGCTTACCAAAGGGGAAAAAAAAAAATAAGTGCACAAAAAATGCTAATGGCCTTATTCTACTTCCAGGCACCTGTGAATAATAGGATAAATAGTATATGGTCCTTCATTTATCAAAATGCCTCTGGTTTAGCCTCTTCACATTTTAGATAGCAGGGACCTTGTTTCTCTTATTTATTTCAAACACCTAGAGCAGTACTTGACATGTTAGTAGGCAAACAATAAATATTTGCCAAATAAATAAGTTTTTGGTTATGTAACTATAGTATTGATGTAACGAGTAGCATAATAGACACATAAGGATATCTAAGAAAATCAAGAGAAACTTACCTAACAAGGTTTTTGCAAGCATTATGAAGTGTACATAAGCACACAGCAGGATACTAATGAAATTGTTCTTAATATAGCAAGTATTAGTTGCCCCACAATATTCCAAGAGCAAGAAATGCCAATGTTCCCCATTTTTCTAAAGTAAAGAAAATCTGGCTTTAACAGCCTGTAAATCAAGGTCGTCACAAAACCCGAACTCAGGCATTACCTGAGCTCCTTTCAGTCTCCACCAAATTACACAGTGTGAATTCCTGGACTGAGGATATCCTGGAAAGCTCAGAGAGGAGGCCCCTGGCTTCAGGCCACAGTGTTCCTGCATTACTCAGGTCCTGTGATACACTGCACCTCTTGAATTCTAGTCCATTACCATCTCGCAGACCCCATCCCTCTGAGTCGTTGCCACAGTGCCCACTCAGCAACCCCTTTCAAGTTGTGGGCATGGCGCCCAAGGTCACATTATTTAATTGCCAGGTCTTCCAAACACCCACTCAGCAGAGTCACCCATCTGCAAAAGACACAGCACCTGGCCAGAGTTCTAAATATGTAACACCTGAATAATCCTACAAACGGCCCTTTCCCCATTCTGACACTCACCTCCACAGAAGAACACACTTTTTCAATTGAATATATCACTCTTCCTTCTATGACTTAGGTAACATGGTGACTCATTTCCCAGGTATAGTTTAGTCAGACTTTCAGAAATAGCCTGCTACTAGCTCTACTTAGAACACAAAGCTCCATAAGGTGGAAGAATTTCCTTTCTTTTTTTCATTGTGATTCCACTGGTGGTCAAACAAGAAATACATCCTCAGTCAAAATTTTCTGGTATTTTTTCATTTGTGAAAAGTTGTTCTTTTACATTAATGTGGTCATTCTCATCATTATAATAATGATGATAATGATGATGAGGATGAGGATGAATGAACTAAGGAAAGCTGAACATAAGTGAAGATTCACTCATTTTTTAGCTATATATTCAGAAGAAATTTTCTATTGTGATGCTTTTTCCCCAGGAGAAATATTGTTCTAAGGGATTATAATTGTCAGTTTGAGTTCAGTAGAACAAGAACGTTTCTCTTGCTATTTCAAAAATTTGAGACCAAAGTGCTCATGCTCTCTTCAGGCAAAGGTAGGCATCACTAGAATAAAAAGTCACAAATAGAAGGGAAGAAGGCTTGACTTCATCACAATAAAGGAGGTATGAACAAAAAGCATTGTATATATACACACACACACACACACACAGAATCTGTATGCTTGTTCATTCCAAATCCAACACAGTTGCAGGCTTTCAGGTGTCATCCCCAGCTTTACTACTTTTTAGCTGAAAGCATCTTTACCTGGAGGCTCAACTGCCAAGCCACTGCCAGTCCAACTATTTTTCATGTCAGCAGGTGTTAAACAATTACTGACACATTCATAGGTATCCCTTCCTCTCAGTCCTAACTCTTCACTGAGTTTCAATAGCATTAGATGAGCTAGATACACAATTCCCAGGTTACCTGTGGTAAAATAGAGATACAAGAATTAGCATGCATTGAAAAAGACTACTGCCTTTCCGGTCATAATTTATTAGAATCATAAGAGGCGTTGACATCAACAGATTTAATGCTGACTTCAAGAGAAATACATTTCAGAGAAAGAGCTTTTTTCCTTTCTTAGTGAAAAAGGTAGGCAGAGGTAATTCCCCAGAGTAAGAAACATTGGCAACTGACTCAATAATTGTAAGTGTAGGTAATTCACTGATAACATCTCAGGTTCCCTATCTGTGGGCTAAGAAAGTGAGTTTAAAAAACAAAAAAAAAAAATAGCTCTGTGTCCAGATATGTGGAAATTCCCAAACCAGTCCATAGATTTTAATTCATTAGCTATTTCTCCATAGCAGTGAAACAAGAATCTAATCCACAAAGTGATGTACCTTCTCTAAAATTACCGTGGACTTAAAATAGCAGTGGTCATACCTACTATCCTAATGTACTATTTCCTCATTTTATTATAGTTAGAAATTCATGACGTGTGATTAATCCTAAATTAGTTTCTGTTCTTTTCATTGTACATATCACAAAATGAACCAGAGATTTAAGTATGATTTGCATTTTATAAAGAATAACTGTTGCTATTGTTTTTCTATCATCTGATTGGTCAGGGAGGGGAAAAATGGAATCACTGCCCAATTCTCATACATAAAAACTTTAGAAAGTTCTATATTTCACTTAATATTCTAGCTGTTAGGTCTCTCCATCTTGTTATTGTCTCAGAAGTGGCAATGAAGCAAAGAATACATAGAATTATTCCATCATCTAGACAAGATTTAATAGAAATGTAAAATGATGCAAAAGTGGCTAATTTTACCAAAACTTGTAAGACAGCTTTGAAAATAAAAAAACATTTATTTGCAAAAATCATGCTTGAATTATCTAGTATGCTTGATGATGATCATATGCTTTTGGGGAATAATTCCTTAAGGATGGCTGATTGTAAAGTATATAAGCCTAGCAATTTTATCATTTTCATCTTTGATATGCAAGAGAAAGTGAATCATTAACAAACATCCCTGCTATGTAACTTAAAGTTTTATATGTACTCTTTTATACAACATGAAAATATGCCTATCAATCATACAATGACAAAATAAAATTTTAAAAATGTACTTTATCCAGTCACATACCTGTCTCAGGTTCTAACTGGAGATGTTTACTCCTTGGTAAATGCACCTTTATGAAAATGTTAGTTTGAAGCACTGGCAATAAAATAAGTATTCACTTTGGCCAATAATAGCAGAAGACCTGCTTGGCTGCTGCTGCTGCTGCTGCTGCTAAGTCGCTTCAGTCATGTCTGACTCTGTGCGACACCATAGACAGCAGCCCACCAGGCTCTCCCATCCCTGGGATTCTCCAGGCAAGAACACTGGAGTGGGTTGCCATTTCCTTCTCCAATGCATGAAAGTGAAAAGTGAAAGTGAAGTTGCTCAGTCATGTCTGACTCTTAGCGACCCCATGGACTGCAGCCCACCAGGCTCCTCCGTCCATGGGATTTTCCAGGCAAGAGTGCTGGAGTAGGGTGCTTGACTAACATTTCCATAAACTATTGCCAGTTGCTAAACATTGGCTAGCACTTTTACAACTACAGAGAGAAGGGCCTAAACATTTGCAAGATATTTCTTTTATAAGTATCATTTGTCATATGGATTTGACTCAAAAGACTATGAATGCACTTGTATACATTTTAAAAATAGCTTGCCTGTCATTACAAACACAGTGTTTCCTTTTAATATAACTTTAACTGAACAAGGTGTGTGTGTTTGTATGTCTGTATTAGTGTGAATGTACATGTAAAATAAATGTGTGGTCATAAAGAGTGATTCAAATAGGTTCATTAAAGCAGGCTTTAATTTAATCAAGAGTATATTTGTTAAGGTCTTTTTAAGAAATTAAATTGTTCTAGTTTCTGTTCCAGAATTCGAATTTAGTATACCTAATCACATATATAACTGAGATCCTTTATTTACAGACTGATTTGTAACTTTAAAAAAAATTATAGTTGATTCACGTTATGTTAGTCTCAGTTGTACAACATAATGATTCAACATTTTTAGATTATAATCCATTTGAAGCTATTATAAAATATTGGTGATATTCCCTGTGTGGTAAAATACATCATTATAGCTTGTTTATTTTGTACTAGTAGTTTGTAGCTCTTAATTCCCTATCCCTATGTTGTTTCTTCAACCTCCTCTATCCCCACAGGTTAATTTGTTCCCTCTGTGAGTCTCTTTCTATTTTGTTACATTCATTTATTTTCTTTTTTAGATCCCACATATCAGTGGTAAATATTTTTTTTCTGCCTATTTCACGAAGCATAATACCCTCCACTCATGTTGTTGCAAATAAGCAAAATTTCATTCTTTTTTATGGCTAAATAATATGATCTGAAGCCCAGTTTCCTGGATGGGATGCAGAAACCCACCAGACAGAAATGGAAGCAAAATGTCTCCCTACCTTCGAAGTTTCAGTCTCCTGTGCTCTCTATGTCAGTAATTCCCATGCATTTAAAACAGTTCTGTCAAAGAGAGTACAGCCTGACTTGGTCCTATCGATGCCTTGACTATAACGGTGGCCTTCAGCTACTGAGAAACTGGTCTCGGCAGACCTGGCTGAAGCACAGTAGTTAATCTAAAATCTCATTCCTCTGTTGCTATACTTGTATCAAAGTAGCATTTCACCCACAGAAGTAGCAACTATGAAGTTTTAGTTCAGTGAAACTACTGTTTTAGTTCTAAAGTACAACTTTAGTTCAGTGAAACAACTGTTCAGTGAAA